>NW_009944744.1:0-10195 GCF_000696875.1 Nestor notabilis
TAAGGGTCCCCAGTCGGCGGAGTCGACCGGAGACCCTCGGGCGCTGGTTTTGCTGCCAGTAAGAATCCAGCTGGAGCTGAAGAAAATGGGGCTTTGTGTATCCCAGAGTCGGCTGAATGTTCAATGCAGAGGGAAAGGCAGACACGGAGCAGGAAAGAGATATAGCTACTCAGGAACGATACACTTGCTGCCGCCATCATCATCAGTAATAAAAGGCGAGGCATTAAAGGGGAAACACGTTGGCATACAGCTGTATTCTCTGCTCTTCTGTGCACTTACTGTAATCAACGTCTTACCAGACTGGTGCGTCTGAACAGTTTGAGGAGAAATTCACCCTGAAGCTGGAAACCAAGAGACAAAAAATTCTGACGGCTGCTTCAGGGGGAGCAGGAACAGACTTTCTGCCAACTACTAAATAAAAATAAATGCATGTAAGTGGTAATGTTCAGTTTCAATTTAAGCATATTCACCTATTTCATCTACTGAAAACAGTTAAACTATTTTACGTGAAGCAAAATCACTAGTGCCATACATTAAAATAATGAATGTGGAGCGTATCTCCTCCTTGCTGAGCTACAACCAAGACTGCCGTAGAAAGCAAGTGGATGCGCCCTGTGGTTATTGTGACTCTGGTAAATCTCAGGATTTTATCAGTTAAAGTTCCTAAGTGCTGTGTGGATTTTCCTCCCAGGTTATTCTGTATTTATTTACAGTTCACCAAACTAAACTAAAACTGTAAAGTTATTCTCGGGTGTCACATTCACCATTAATTTAAAAGAGAAATTAATTTAATGTTGTAACATTATACATATACATCATCATTATACATAATACATCATCATTCAGAAGTTACCTAAATATCTGTGCAAAAACTGGTATTTAGAGGACCTTACACAGATATCTGGGGATCATCTGGAATTATGTTCCAGATCATAAAAAACCTCATATGCTAACAAATCAACCATCACAGTTCAGCTGATGACAGGCACAAAGTTCTTAATACTGTATCAAGCTGTAAGTGGTCTTTTCTGTGTGAAGCCATTATAATACTAGTCTTACCTTCATATCTTCTGATGTCAGTTACACCAGTTTACTTCTGCATGTTTAACAACTTTAATTGAAAGTTTTGTATGCTATTATCAAGTTGAAGTTTTTGAACCTAACAAGTTAAAATAATGCTTTCTATTACTGTAGTTCTACTTGTGACAGTACAGATGCTGCCATCTAGGTCCAGCTTACTCAAAATGTGTTTTGAAACCATACAACTATCCAGACACCACACAGCAAGAGATTCATTTTATATGTAAGTCCAAATACTTGCGTAGCTCTAGAATTAGAGACAATTTGATTATAAAATTAATTCCAAAATAATAGATATGGTTTATTAAATAACCAGTTTCAGTTAAGGTTTGTCTTAGATTTTTGAAACCTAAAACAATTAACAAAGATTGAAACAGCATAGACTTCTTACTCTGACTTCATCACCATGCTGAGGCAATTCTGCATATTGGTAATGTTACAGTAGGATTGAGAAAGTATTTTACATATTTGTTTTGCAAATGCATAGTCCAAACATAGTTTATTTCTTTCTCAAGCTGTGCTGCTTCATTATATATTCCATTTGACTATTCCCTGTGCCCCACAGTACAAGTTTTGCTAACAGCATTCATTTGGTTTATTCACACACTAGTTATTATTTTCCTGTTTTGCTATGTAAATAATGAGTACATCTTACATTGTTAATTTTATAGTTTGGGGTAAACTAGAGAAATTCTCCCTTTACTTTTCACCATCGCCTTAGTTTCATCCTTTCAAGCCAGAAGGCTGCCTTAGTTGAAGTCACTAGGTTTTAAAAGTTGCTTGCTCTGTCAAAACCATTCTTCAAATCATGATGTTACCCTTAATCACAGGTGGACAGATCCCTGCCAATCCTGCTCATCCTGACTGCTGATGGCAAGACCAGAGTCCAACAGACCCTTGTTTCTGCAGATTGGTTGGTTTGTGAATTGCTTTCTTTATCCCCTGCCTCCACTTCTAACCCAGCCAGCGGGTTCACAGCTTGAGCCGGTCTGCAGCCATCACAAATGTGGCCTCATCCATCTCTCTCTTGTGCTCAAGCAGCTACAGGGGCTTATCGAAAACTAACCCAGATAATAATTTGTTTTTCAGAGACTGGATCCATTGGCTGAAGGATCATGCCACATACTGGATCATTATACCAGATGGGTCATTACTAAACCACCTGCTGTGGGTATGTCAAGATGACGAGAGCACTTTTATAAAAATATCAAAGATGAACAGAACGTGCGCATGCACTGACAGATCAGTAACTCACTTTCTATTACGGTAAATAAAATGTTTGAGATGACATCTCTATTTGAACAAGGTAATACTAAGCCAGATACACGGATCTTCACATCCAGAAGTTCGTTCTGCCCGATTTGTAGAACCTGCAACCACATGGATGTTCCATTGTAGCGTTATGTTAACAGCATCACAGTAGCAAATCTTCACAAATGAAATTTTGGGAATAAGTACCTTCTAACATAATTCTGTATCTGGCAATACAAGAAGTGTATCTGCAATGACAAGAAAGGGGCCAGCATTCAACCTGCAGAGCTGAGAGACTGCAATGTCCTCACATGCCAGTGAGCCTGAAAACATCAGCTTAATAGACAGCTCCCTTCTAACTGCATTTGTAGGGTCTGTGCAGGAATAACCTAACAAAAGATGTTTCTGTAACTTAAGTGAAATATAAAAATCTTAACAAGCAATATACGTTGAAAATGCATAGCTAGTGCAGAACAGGTATCCCACAAGCCTACTAACATAAAAGATATTGCAACATAGCTATTATTTGTGTCTCATTACAAATCAGGTAACCTGTAACACACTTCAGAGGTTCACCCTGTTAAGAAAATCTGCATGTCTATATTCATACAATTCTAGAAAGCCATCATGAGGGAAAACACACAGAAGCTTGCAGCAGCTAAAAAATGAAAATGCCATAGAGCCAAGATAAATGCATAAACAGGTCAAAGTTTGTAACTGAACATATTATTAGAACAAGTTAGTAAAAAGACAATGCTTTAGGTGAAGAAAGGCGTCTTCGGGTCCACATCACAATAATCTGAAAACTAAAGCTTCAGTTCCACCACCAAAGTCTAACTGCTGGCTGGCTGCATATTTGTGGTTCATTAGAAATACCTTGTAATAGGTAGTACAAAAATCGGTACAAACCATGTGGTGTAAGCAAAGGAGTCAAAATCTACAACGGATTCCAAACAGCTTAAATGAGGAAGAGGTAAGTTTGGCACAGAGTTGAGGAGGGGAAGGGGTGTGAAGGCAAAAAAGCAACCAAACCTTTAAAGGTTTTAAGAAGGGAAGACACAGCAGGATAGCGCAAGATTTTACTGTTGCAGTATTACTCAAGCAAGAGATTTACCCATAGTAACCATGCACAGAACATCACTGGTTGCACTAGTGATAGCAACCTAACAAAAAAATGAGGCTGACAAAGCACTGATTTTTGCCTTAATTTTAATGCTGAAGCTATTACTATTGTTATTGGTTCTTCTCATCATTTTAATACATTTGAGATAACCAGATTTTTCAGACTACCAGTCTATAGCTGTCCATAATATTGGACTACTCCCTTATCTCCCCACCCCAAGCTCACAAAGGTCTAAATCCATTTCCTGATTCTTGAAAGATGCTTCTCTGGCTCACCAGCACTTTAATTTTTGTGGTGGTGGATAAGAACGTATTGATAATTTTACTCCAGGAAATATACTAAGTACAATGCTACAACAGAGGAGACCACCTAGTAAACCACAGTGCCTGAAAGCGTCCAGATGCCACAGGCACTCAATCTGGGAGTAGTTTTGTTTCTGGGCTACATGCAGTATGTATGACAGAATGAAAAAAAATAGTTATAATCCTTTCCCCTCTACTAACCCCCTCAACGCACCAGGAAAAGTGGTAAGGAAAAAGCTACAGAAACAGAACAAGGGAGCTTTTGACAAATAGATAACTGATGTTCAGAGCAAGAACCTATGTTGGTTTATACCCAGTTTATTTTTATGTACTTAAAAGAATTAAGCAGCAACATTTAATCTGAAAAACTGCCATTCTAGGAAGGACATACTTGCTTCACACTGTAACCTGCTGTTGCAAATATGATGTCTGACCACTGCCAAACTGCCCTTCCATCAAATTACAAAGCTTCTGTAATGCTTTTACCAATAGCTGACATTTGAAGTTTCCCACGTTTGTTGTTTTATAGTAAAAATAGCTTTCAGTGTTGTTTTATAGAGATTTAAAAGTATACCAAAGGTATTTACAGAAGACAGTTTTAATGGCAGCTTGCAGAAAACTTTTCTTCAGCCCTGGAGCACACCAAAGCAGCAGAGTAAACACAGGACCTTCATTTCAAGGTATTTCCAAGAACAGGTATTCATTTATAGAAATTAGGTTTCCAGACATTTTTATGTAGGTATTGAAGTAGTATTAACTTTTTCAATTAATTTTGTGTGCCTTCTGAGTTTCACTCTGGCAGTAGCTAAAACTTACTATTAGAGTTTGTAAACTTTACACATTTTCTGCTACTAAGTTTCCTTTCATAAAGTCTATTTGATCCAGATGCAGGACTTCTGTAATTGTTTCCAGCCTTGTGACCAGCATTTCTGTCAGTAATTTTGTGACATGCAGAGTTGAGGAAACATTTATAGTTAAAAGTGGCAAAGAGTCTACAAGTATTAATACAAAGACATTCTTACTTAGAAAGCAGCAATTTGGTAATTTATGCATCCATGTATGATAGTTGTTTTTAAGAAATACATGTATTTCTTCACTTCAAAGCAGAAAGTCAGTCACCCCTCCTTCCTTACCTGCACACCCACTGTTTTCCTTCGGCTTTTGAAATTGTGTAAGAGCAGAGCCCTGGTTACACAGAAGTCATCAATTTCTCACGTTCAGGGCTGGGTAAGTTGCCTTCGCCAGCATTTCATTTTACTTTGAACCCTTTAAAGTTGCTTGGTATCTCAACACCCTACCTAGAAGTAATTATTGCCTGTTCCACTGCAAAACCAGTAGAAGTAGACAACTTACAGAGAATGCGTGTGATCCAGCAGAAGATACTGTTCTGTGAAGAAAGATGAAAGGTACGTCTCTGTTCAAGGCTCTGCACATCCAGCAAATGGCTTTCCTGTGCTGAAAGGCCTCACATAATCAGGGGCTATTCCACTGCCAGTAGTGGGAGAGAAAGAGACAGTGTCAGCTTCTCTCAAGCCATTCAATTCTGCTCACTATTCTTTCCTCCACAATGTACTCCTCCAAGCTAAGTCAGCTAGTCCAGCTCTTAAGATCCCAAAGTTCCAGGGCAGCTACTTAGTCCAACAATGCTGCTTTTTGGAATAAAAATCCACCTGGAATACCTTGTATTATGGATTAATTTTTGTCCCTTTACATTTTAAAGATCCTTTTCTAGGTATCCACTACCCTAAGTTCAACTGAAAAGCTTATTTTCTACTTCAACATACTGAAAGAGTAGATTTGACAATCTATCAGAGCAGTATTCTGCTACCAAACTGCATGAATACACTTTATGTCACAGCTGTCATGTTAAAAGGGAAACATCTGAGTTGCTTCTGATGATGACCTAGTTCCACTGCTCAATAAAGTTAGAGGCTAAAATTTACTCATCTTCACGTGTAGGCAGAAATACTGGTCTGTGACTTCCACTGCAGCAGCGCAAGGTTGTACCTATAAAGTAACTCTGCTTTCTTAAAGTTAATAATCTGATCAGTATTTCTAAAGTAAGTCTTTTAAGTTAATTGTTGGCATCCAAAGCAACTCAACCCCCCTTTCCCCAACACTGTACATTACCTCAAAATGCAACTGCGGAGGAAAAAGCCATTGGACAAACGAACTTCAGTTTTGCTCCTGAAGAACTGAAAAATACCGCCACCCTGTGGATGCCAAAATGTTTAAGCTTTCCAAACTAACAATACAACAGGATCTGCTGCAGAGCAGGTGAAGAGAATTTTCCACACCAAAAAACCCCAGGCCAACAAAACCACCACCGACCATGTAAGAAAGTATAGGCTGCAACTATAACAGCGCTGGCTTAAGGTAATTCTCTGTAATTATATCAGGGGAAGTGCCAAAACACCTTGACATAGTGTTTTGGGGTTTTTTTTGTTTTTGAAATATAGCACTTGCTACAAACATCTGCTTTCCTCTTACCACTAACAAGAAAGGATTTTAACAGTGAAGCTGTTTTCCACAGTACATCTTTCACAAAGATACTTTAGTGTGATGTTAGTCATAAGTTTACTTACAGCGTTGCAACTTCCTTAAAAATACCAGTTTAAGCATTTCCACATCGTCTAAGGGTTCCTACATTCCACATGAAAGCAGCCCTTATGTAGTGAACACATAGCACATAATTAGGTCAATTAGTTATTTCTAAATATTTATACCAGTTACTTACCTCAAGCCTACGTAACATACTGCAAAACACACATTTAGCAGGTAAAAAAACTCACAAAAACAAGGCAAGAGATTCAGAAGTGTGTCTGTCTTTGAATGATCTTTCACGCCTTTTGGTAAGAACCAGAGTGAACAAAGAAAGACACACCAAATACAACTGGGTTGCAAGTTTTAACGTTTATTTCCCCAAGACAGCCTAGCCTGCACTCTACTTGGATAAATTTCACAAGCTAGTTTCCGCTGCTTCTAGTTTTAAACTTTAACCATGTTTCTGATGACAAGGAATGCTGCAAAAATACTCTAGTCCAACAAAGAGTTATGATCACAAAATAATCTTTATCCATTCTACAGTGTTTCAGAATTACCAGTTGATTTTAAAACACAAGGTAGATATAGATGCTAATGGTGGCTAATCTGGTACATTTTATTATAGCAAACTGTTGTTCATGCAACACTTGTGCTCAAAGGGGAAGGCACAGCATTTCCTACAATGAGCCACCTTATAAAGAGTTCATTTTGTACAAATTTGTAACATCACCTTTAATTTAGTGTGCAGAACCTCAAAACTGAGGCAGTACTCCAATTATAAAAACACTTGCATTCTTTTTGTGCAAGTTTTAAAAATACAAAGTTTTCTCTCTAAAGTGGCTCAAAATAGATTGTTCATGGCTGCCTACATCTAAGATAAAAAGAGTCTAAAACAATTGGATTAGGCATAGTAAAGGTGTTCAAACCATGACTTGATTTGTACATCTATTCACACCTCTTTTTCGGTCTTTATTCGGCAGTACATATGCACCAAATTTCATTTTTAGAAGTTTCCATATCATTTTCATAGAAAACAAAGTTTGAAAACAAGTAACATTGAAAACACAGCACAGTATTATTCTACCACAACGGAAACATTTGGTTACAGGACTCAACAAAATCTAAAAATGAACTATGCTGTAGATTACCACATGCAAAGGTCTTCATGTTATCTTTGAAAATGAAAAGGATGATATTTTATTACCACATTTTACTGCTTCCTACTATTATGGCAACTTGTGTACTGCAACACAGTCTATTTGAAGGGAAATGTATGATTTTTTTCATGCAAAAATCTACAAATTAGTTTTGATGATATGGAAAGCTTTTCATAACATCAAACATTCATCTGGTGCAAATGCACAGGGAAGCCTTCCTGAAATTCTGACTTTACAAACAACTAATAAGCCATACAGGAAAGAAAAGTAACTGAAAGAAAAATAAGAGGGAAAAAAAACCAAAACAAAACAAAAAAAGAAACACAGGCTGGAGGAGTAAACCAGAGTCTGCTGCTAAACCGGTCTTCATTTGTGTGTCCAGTGTAAGTTAACACTTATGAACTCATTTTGATGATTTACTAGGTTTATTATCAGCCCCCTGAAGGCGAATCAAGCTTGCATGCGTTCACATACAGCATCACAACCATACTCTCGTACACACGCCACTCCGGACTAGGAGCCTGCTTCAGGACCGAAGAGCCCCGTGTTTGAAACGTGAGCCTGGCTCCACAGCATTGAGTCCAGACATTCATTCAACGTTGTCCATTCACACGGTGCTTCATAGCAAGGCCTGGGCTCATTCTCCTTGGACTTATGTGGGCATCCTATTCTCTTATGCTTTACAAGGCTTGATGATGATAGTACTGCATTTCCCCCCAATTGCTCTAGTAAGTCATTGTTCCTTCTCAGGCACTGAAGATCTTTGACCTGTAGCCCTTTTTTCTTTGAACAATCTAAATAAGCATTCAGTGTGAAGTTTTTCATTACATTTTGCCACTCATTCTCACTCGCACCCACTCGCCATCTTGACTTCATTTGGGCTTTTCTGTGATTCCAAATGAAATCTTCACATTTTCTTTCCCGATTTAATGCAGCAGCGGATCCCATGAGCCAAGATTGATGGATCAAACCTTTTTTTATTCAGAGCTGCATTGTACCTAACTTCCGAAATACCACTCTAAAACTGGAACCCTTCTGCTGGTACATTGGCAGATGAATTGAAACCAAATGTTCCGCCTTGTATTGCTTCTGGAACAAGGCTAGGATCTTCGTCAATCTGTAACAGAACGAGGATATCATGAGTAGGAAAAAACAAAGCCTCACCAAAAAGGAGCTGCACAATCCTAAAAAGCATCTCTCTCTTCTCCTAATATAATTCCTAGCATCGAGTCTTGCCATTCTTCTTCACCAGTTTAGTAACTGCACTATAATGACAAAGTGCTTTAGGCTGAAATGCTTTAGCTCATATTTGGTAGGTATATGGCACCCAATAGTCTCTCGTTTATGTAGTTTTCACTCCTGGAAGCATTGTCAGTCACGTATTGTCCTTATTGCCAGCTTACAAACCATCACAGTTCCTAAGAGAACACCAATACCATTAAATCAAGCAAGGATTAAGATGAAACTCATTTTCGGTTAAATAGGTAGTATACAAGTTACAAAACTGACACTAGATTAAATTCCAAGTCTTCCTCTACATGTGAAGTTTGAGTTGCTAAAAAAGATTTGCATCTTACTGTTCATGTAAAAGTCAAACTCCAGCACAAAAACTTCAATGTGGAGAGCAGGGCATGAATGCAACTGAGCTCTACTGTTTCTGGAGTAATTTTTGTTTCTGCAGTTATTTTTGCTTTCCAAAGTTCTTCAGGTAGAAAACCCTCACTTCATGACACAGACATAACTCACTTACTTCGTATGCAATTAAGCTTTTTGATTTAAAAGTGCATACAAATCTAAAACCTTCTTTTATGTTACATGTTCAAAATGAAAGCATTCTTGATGAGCACATCCTACCTCTGAAATTACTGAAATATTTAAAATAGTTTGTTTCTTAAGAAGCAGGAACTCAGATTCAGTACTCAAGTCAGCAGGGAGGTTATCAGATGTGAAGTACCAAGCTTAGAAGTTGACAGTCAAGAGTGTTATTCAAAGCCTAGTATTGTAAACCCTAGAGACAGGATTTAAATTAGGCAAATCTTCAGATGCTTCATTATGAAGAATGGCAACATATGCAATAGCTTCAAATAAGGGTCATTTTTCACTGAAAAAACAAACAAATGTCCCAAAGCAGGCTTCAGAGGTGCTGCCTTGATCTTGAACCATCTTTATAAATATAAGCAACTACAAAAGCAGACTGCAGAGCTATTACACACTTACATCATCTGAAGAGAAGAACTGATCAATGATCTCATAAGCCAGTTTGTAGATGTCTTCATTTTCATGATTTTGTAGCTGTTCAATTTTCTCCAGGCCTACAAATAAATACACAAGAAATGTAACTGACTTAAAATACTAAGTTCAGTCAAGATAACTTCTCCCCCCTTAAGGCTTCATTATACAGAGTAACTAAAAACAAATCTAGGCATAGAGTGACTATGAGTAAGATGCTGTTAAAGTCATATGACATACTTAAATCAAAAAAGCTTCTTAGGGATTCCAGGAAATATAAACTGAAGAATACATACCATGACAAAAAAAAAAAAAAAATCATGAAAGATCACAGAATCATAATCATTAGGGTTGGAAGGGACCTCTGGAAACAATCTAGTCCAACCCCCTGCCAAGGCAGGGCCACCTAGAGCAGGTTACACAGGAACATGTCCAGGTGGGTTCTGAATGTCCCCAGAGAGGGAGACTCCACAATCCATCCTGGGCAACCTGTTCCAGTGCTCTGCCAC
>NW_009944745.1:0-2950 GCF_000696875.1 Nestor notabilis
CAGGAAGAGGGCTGCCTGGAAATGCTTCTTCCATGTAAGAGATGCCTGTTGTCATATGAAAGTTAGAAAATGCTGTTCCCTCTTCATGGCTTAGTTCACTGCTGATTTAAAAATAAACTGTGGAAAAGCCAGACAAGCAAAGCAGTCAAGGGTTTCCATCCACCATGGGCCAGATTCAAGACCAATCTGTGTTCTGGGTACCCACACATACCTTAACGTGCTGTGTCCGCTGAAGTAACCTGCGGTAAAGACTTCTTGTTTTCTCATACTCCTCTTGCTCAATTTCAAAGTCAATGTAGGACTTCCAAAGAACCTGCGGAAGAGAAGTCTCTCGTTATGTTAACAGAACACTGAGATGATGGGGGAGGAACAAAACAGAGCAGGAGCAGGGACAAATGTGAAATCCCTCTAAAAAATGTTTCAGACATGCGAGTAGGAACTGCCTGCAGGAGCAAGGGCTTACAGCAGTGAGCTGAATGGATCATGTGCACAAGATCTGGTCCTGCCTGGTCACAGCCCTTGCTCCTGCAGGCAGTTCCCCTCCATGTTCTATCATGGGGTTTTCAGTCCTGTGTACCCTGCTAAGACACAGATGCTAAATTAATGAGACACAGGCTAAGGCATTCTGAGCAGCTCTGTTCAGGCCAGGAGATGAGTTACATTTAATAAGCCATAACATGTAATAAATACCTTTACATGGTGCCTGTGTGGAGCAGCTGCCCCCCCTTACCTCGGGCATGTCCAGCCGGGGCTGGCCAATTGCCAGCTCATATATTGCACGGGCCCGGTCGATGTCCCCCAGGATGGTCTCCAGTTCTGCAAACTTAATCCAGGAGGTGCAGTTCTCTGGGGCAAACTCCAGGAACTTCTCATAGAGCTTTCGGCAGCGATCGAATTCTCGCAGCTGTAACTCCAGTTCAATGTACCCTTTGAACAGTTTGTTCTTCGGACATTTACCAATGGATGTGCCCTGGGAAGAAAAACCCACTTAAAGACCTGGCAAAGAGGAAAACCCCACTCTCTTTTCTCAGTGTCTCTTTGCCCTCCAGTATTTGAACTGAAATTCACTTTTGAGCAGAGTTTGGGTTTTAAGTCTCTGGCCAGGGCCAGTCTGAATCCAACCAATGTCTGCAAAATGAGTGTGCCTCCATAAACATCAACAGCAACTCTGAAAGCAGAAAATCTTCTAACTTGCTACACTTGTACATAACACGACTGCCCACAATGTATTCATTGACACTCACCCCAGCTCATCAAACAAACACTTCATCTTGCATCAAAAGCTAAAACAAACATAGTACCAGGCTGCACCAGTTCCCAAGTATATTACAAAACAAACTGTAACACAAGGAACTGTCTCCTGGACCACCACGGCTATTCACCATCACAGAGCACTGTCCACACTCCCTGCCTGCTCACTTATGGTAATGGATAGATGGAGAATCATGTTTTCAAAAAATACTTCCTTTTTGGTATGCTTCAGCATCTGAAGAAACTTATGTGTCCTAAGCCATGGTGCCAAGCTGGGAGGAAGCAGTTTCTGATTCTTAATCTGGGAATCTTTTAAAGCCAGTTAAGAATGGGCAATATTTGAGACTGGTACGTGGTAAGCCTCATGCTTCGAGTCACTGGGAAAACAAAGAATCCACACACCATCTGCAGCAGACATGAAAACAAGGCAGAGGGTAAGGCAGAAAGGTCCGTCTCAAGAGGCTTAACTACCACACTGGGGCAGACTGGTCCAGTGTCAGCTACAGAAGGGCACTCATTTATGCTCTTGCCACTACTGTGTCATGAGTTTGGTAGAAACCCATCAGCTTCCTCTTCAAAATCAAATCACCCAAACTACTACCAACACCGGCTTCCTCTCAGAATTCCTAATGCCATCACTGAGCTTATTTAGAATGTCTGAACCGAAGGGAAAGTTTCATTGCAAAAGGTTTTGCTGCCAAAATGTACTCCACTGTTCTCCGACATGCTGACATTCACATAGTGAATTTGCACAGAAGATCTTGAGCCTGCCCAAAGTCCCTGTGATGGCTTTTATCAGCAACCTTGTAGCTGTTCTATTCAGTAGCAGTGTTCTATTCAGTGGATCTTCATTTCCAGGAATCAGGTTAGATATAAGGAAGAAGTTCTTCACAGTGAGGGTGCTGAGGCACTGGAATGGGTTGCCCAAGGAAGTTGTGAATGCTCCAACCCTGGCGGTGTTCAAGGCCAGGTTGGACAGAGCCTTGGGTGACATGGTTTAGTGCAAGCTGTCCCTGCTCATGGCAGGGGCTTGGAACTAGATGATTTTAAGGTCCTTTCCAACCCAAACCATTCTATGATTCTCCTGTTTATTTCAAATGCTTTTTAAAATATTATTGTTAGTGCAAGTGTCACTGAAACAAACCAGCAGCAGTTAAACATTTCCAAGTGCACTAAGCTGATTTGGGTGCTCCTGCATTCAGATGTGTGTTGTGTCAGCTGAAACCAGAAAGCTGCACTCAGGCTCCCCATGGCTAATCATCATACCAAGATACGCTTCTTTTTAAATCATACATGACAGTGAACACTGGTCCCTGCAGGCTTCTCAGATGCTCTATTTAAGTGGATTAAACCAGCACCTTATAAAGGACAATTTAAGATCTTTTAATCCCATTCCCTTGGTACTGTTAGTTAGTGAAGTCTATTATGGACTTAACAAAAGCTTACCAAAGCTCTTCTGGCAAGTGGAAGATTTTTCTGGCGTATTTCAAACTGGGCATACAGCAGCCACATTTTGGCAAATGTAAACTGAAAGAAAAAGTACAATGTGATGCTTAGACTGGAAGCTTATAAATGACACTGCATATATTCTTAAAAAAATGATCATTCTGTCTGGGTCTGTATGTTCTATCTGTCTTGTCTGCACAAGGAGTTACTGCTACTGCTGTTAATTCCTTCTAACCTCAGTGCTTTCCTGCTG
>NW_009944745.1:2981-9708 GCF_000696875.1 Nestor notabilis
GAGTTCATAACCCAAGATGCCCTCTCTAGAATAGGACAATATACTTCACTATAAACAAAAGCAAAAATGGCCAGGACAGAAGTCTTCCCAAGCACAAAAATGATTTTTTAACCAATCAACTGACTGGTAAAATATCAGCTATCACTGACAGCTCTAGAGAATTAGACATTAATTCTAACCTTCGCAACTGGTACTCAGAAGACATAATTAACGACAAACTAAGAAAGGAAATACATGAACTAAGATTTCTTGACATTCCATGGCAATGCTGATTAATTGTTTTAATGGTTTGGCCACATGGATACTTTAATTAAAGCTCACTGGCAATAAAACCCACAAACCCAAATGGGTCTTGAAGCCAGATTGTAATGGGGAATGCACACCTGAAAGAGGCTTATCAAGTGCATCTCCCTCAGGTGGGGCCATGCAAACAATTATAAACAGTTGCTATAAAAATAGTAACTCCCTACCAAAAAGAGCAGTAAGTCTTACTGCAGAGACTACAAGAAACTGGGCTGACAAAAGCAATAAAAGTCTCAGTCCGAGGAAGAAAACAAGTAAGTAATGAATAGCAAAGAGGTCTTCTCTGTTGCTTAAGAGTACCACACTATCCTTTGGCTCTGTGTTATTTCAGCTTCTTAGAGCATACTTAATAATTTGAAAATCCTGGAGAAACCCTTACATTGTATCTGCATGAGGAAATCTGGTGGTATGTGGCCTGCTATTTCCCACTGATTATTACAGTGCAAATTACAGACACCTAACACCTTGGTTTGGAAAAAACATACCCAAACAACAAAACCTAGCAATTTTGGAAGATAGACATTAGGAGAAACTGGATGGAACACTTAATGTCCTAAGTGGAGTCTTCACAAATGTGCCAGTAGTCATTTGGAGCTGCTTACACACCTGAACCGTGCAGGGAAAGAAAATGAAAAGATCTTATCCTCGGAGTTTTAATCCAAGACTTGAAGCAAAGCCCTGGAGGAGCCCTACCTTTTTGTGGGGAATGAGCTCGATGCAGGCCTGGTACACCTGCCTGGTTCGCTCCGCATCCTGCAAGAACAGGCAACAGAAATACTCTGTCACTGCTAAGGTTATGCATGACTGCAAAACTGCAGAAGTCAAGCTGTTTAGAACTGTGTATCATTGAGGTGTAAACATCCTTACTTACTTAATGTGCACAATTCAAAGGTGGTGACTTCTGAGAACCAGTATGAGTCATCTTTTCAAAATAATAGAATCATGGAATGGTTTGGGTTGGAAAGGACCTTAAGATCATCTAGTTCCAACCCCCCTGCCATGAGCAGGGACACCACACACTAAACTATGTCGCCCAAGGCTCTGTCCAGCCTGGCCTTGAACAACTCCAGGATTGGAGCAAATAAGATTCAACACTAAAAAACAGACAATGAAAACAGGAGTGTTCCTGTTTTCTAGGGGAAAGCGTCTTTTTTTCCTTTAACAAACATTTCATACTGCACTCCAACTTTATAAAATAAAGAGCAGCTCTAATGTTGCTTGACTGGTAACACGAAATACTTGCACAGCCTCAAAACACCCCTATAGCAAGAGTTTGATTCTTCAACTTCACAGATAGCTTTGTTAAGCAAAAAACTTTCACAAGCTCAGGAACACGCAATTCAGATGGGGCTAGAAAGACCTACTTCTGCTTTTACTATCAACGTGTTTCTGGATGAATTGGGGTGAAACTGAAGTATTTTTCCCCCTATATATGCGAGAGGAAAATGAAGGGGAAAACCCCCCCACACTTAAATAGTAAATCCAACAAGTAAGACGTAATATTTTTAGATCTGTTTTCTTACTCAAATATCTGTAGCTATTCAATGTAAGGAAAATACTTGGTGGGAAGGACAGGAAAAAAAAAAAACCCAAACAACTGAGTTCTTACTACTTGCCTTTGCCTCCAGCTCTTCATATAATGCATAGTTAATCCAAAGATAGATGTATCTCTTCCAGTGCCTCTTCTCTTGAACTGGGGGAACGTTGGCGATGGCTCTTTCATACACTTCTCGGACGGTCTCAGCATCTGCATCGCTTTCAACCAACCTCAGGTAGTCAAACCATGCATCATAATTATGTGGATTTGCCTTTCAGAAAGATGGGAGCACAGAATTGGGAAAGAAACTTCAGCAACCAGAAAAAACAGACCCTGTTCCTTTCCTTACGGCTTTCATACAGAATTTCTCCTTCAAAAACAGATGATCGGAATATTAATGCAAACTATCAGTCTCAGGTATGCTTATGTGAGAGCTCTGGGGTTAAAGTGCATTTATTTCTTTATTTTTAGTTTACCTACAAACGTTCTTTAAGTGAAGGCAAATAAACTGAACTGTGAGAATGGAAGAGGAAATGGTGAAATATGTGGTAGGAAGAGGAAATGGTGAAATATGTGGTATTCAGTGAATAGCAGGTAGGTGTGAAACACCCATTTTACACACAGGTGAGGCGTTCTGTAACAGCTACTGTATAACACAAGTGAAGAAGTTAGAAGCTGAAATAGTACTGTACGCCAAGATGACTGTGAAGGGTACTGAGCTCTGAGTTCAATCAAAAACTTTGGCTTTGCAGTCTATGTTGGAATGCAGAAACAAAACAAGCCTTGAATGCAAGTATCGTTCTCCTCCTGGCGGATGGTGTTTTCCCGGACTGAGCATCAAGGGTAACAAGACTCATCAGCCTTCATATCGTGAGACACTCATGTACCTTAAGCAGCACCTGGATGTATGACGATCCCAGTGGATGTTTTAATACATACCTTCACTTCCTCTTCATACTGGAATCTTCTCTTGCTGACAATGATGTCTTCAATTCCTCTTCTATCTCCAAACTTCTTCTCAAATATGGTGTAGTTCTTGAAGAGATTTGAGGCCTCCTGTTTCGGAATTCTATCCAAGGCATACTTGTAGATCACCCTTACTCTTTCAAACTGAAAATATTAAATCATTTGAGTAACATCTACAAAGCAGCTCCTGTCTTCCCCCACAATTTCTCAATGAGCTTTTGGCAGTATTTAATAAATTCAGAATCATAGAATATCTCAACATAAAATTATTTGAGACAGATCTCCCTGAAAAGTCAACTTGGGGCAGGGAGGGGAAATATCTGTAAACATCAAAACCCACCACTGCTTATTCATTTACAGGGTTTGGAATATTTAGGATATATTCAAGAGGTCATGGTTTTGGGTTCACAGAACACTTTCAATTCCTGAATGGCCGGGGCACTTTAAAGAGACCACATGGGAAAAACATGGCTACTTCAGTTTTTGTCATGCAGGCCTACAACCTCTCACAAACCTACAAGTCTGAGGATATGTATTTGATCCAATAACATTGTTCTCAGACTGGCAGATTTGGTGCCCACCTTTCTTAAAACGTATTTCCTTGATGTCACCAAAAGGTAAATAGAAGCTAAGCAAAAAATTGCCTTAACTTAGACTACAACAGCAATATTTCACAAGGTGCTGGAAAAGGAAAGTATTTCAGTGAATGTTAAGTGGCCTTGAGTTTGATATTCAAGAAGGAATCTCGTGGGGGTGGCTGGCATTAGTCTGATGTATTATCAAGGTCTTACTTCTTTCTGGTTCTCCTCAAATTTTGCGAAAGCCACATACAAGTGCTCATCCATATGCTCTTCTCCAAAGAAATCCACTGCCCTCTCATATACCTTCCTTGCGTGAGCAAAGTAACTGTGCTTCTCTTCAAAGCGGGCGTACTTGATCCAGTTCTTAACATCAGGATGCACGATTACAAGTAGAGCTATGTTAAAGAAACAGTGATGGTTGAATTGACATTTCAAATTGCATTCTTCCCAGTGACTGCAGGGTCATAGACCACATGGAACAACTCCCAAGGATGGCAAAGGCAAAAAAAATCCAACCAGGAAGAGGACACAAAACAGCTCTAAGCATGCAAAGGCTTTGTGCCTTCCTGAGAACTTGAAGAAAGTTTAAAAAGGGATAAAAATCAGGCAAGGGTCAGCAAGAAGTTTAAAGAGGAGGAACCTGAAACAAATGATGACTGCAAAAAAGCTGAAAGTATGAGTGCTGTTAAATACACACTGCTGTGGCAGTATGTAAATTTGCTGAATAACTTTGGAGGCATATACTAAACACTTTTAACACCTACTGCTGGCTCTCGGCATGGTGGCCTGCTCCCAACATGCCACAGTGAAAAGGAGAACAGGGACATAGCTGGAGGTAGAACAGATACAGAAATGAAGGATGCAGGCCTAAACTTGGGCAGTGCTGCGGTGCACTAAAAAGGATATATCTCTCATAAATGGTACGTGCCCTGTCCACCTCCTTGTATCTGAGCTCGAAGTTAATGTAGGAATGCCAAGCCTGCTCCTCTGGCTGCCACTCCATCCAGCGTTCAAACACCTGACGTGACCCAGCAATGTTCCCCAACATCTCTTCCATGTACGTATACTTGTACCTTAGAAAACAAGATCCAGTTTTTACAATCGCACAGTAAACACACAAATTACAAGGATGTTGTTAGTGCTTGATAAGAGCATTACTGAGATTTCTTCACCTATTCCCCACTTGCACACCAGAAATGCCTGTAGACACAGCTGTGAGTGGCAGCATGCAGGCACACAAACACCCTCTCTCCCAATACTCTCACTAGTTGAAAAGTACAGAACCATTCCAAAATTTAAGCCTTCCTCCTTTCTTCAGACTAGCCTGAAGCCTTGGAGAAACAGAAACCAATGCACTGTTGCATGACACCAAACCAGAAGCTTGATCCATAGTCTCTGGGGCTGGAAGCAACGCTCTGCTCTCTACAAACATACCAGAACTGGTTCACCCTGGGAAGGGTGGTGATGGCTCGGTCCCAGATGTTTCGGGCATGATTAACCTGGCGGTTCTTCATCTCCATCTCTGCATACTTCAGCCACAGTGTGACATTTCTGTAGTCTACATCTAAAGCACGCTCGTAAATGGAACGGGCTCTGGAAAGCAAAGAGAAGTAAGCTGTGTCTGTAATGTGCCTCCAAGACTTTGATGGTGTTTGTCACTATGTGTCTTAAAACCTTTATAAGAGATATCTGCAGCTGTATCATAATTACCTCTGTATTTCTTTCAGGCTTTCCTCCCATTGTGCATATTTTATCCAGTTACTGATAACAGTCCTGTTTTTTCTTATGTTATCTTCAAAAGTCTGAGGAGAAAATGATTTAAGTAAGAAATCCCTCTGTGCAGACCAATCTTGTTATAAATGGCTTATGGAATATTACTGCAATTATTGGCATTAATTCCAAATGTCTTACACCCATACAGATGTAGTTACAGATCATACTCCAAACACTTCCTAAAAATTGCATACCAGAAGCTAGAAGTGTAGAGCATTATACAGAAAAGGACTAAACTCAAGTTCCTGCAACATGATACCTGAAATACTGATGGAATAACAATTGACAGCACTAACATCTTTTTTTTTTATAATCTCCTGCTTAATGATTCAACAGCAACATTTTATGGACAGATGCAATGCAGTTATTGCAGACAACCCTGAATATACTTGGCTGCTTCAGCAAAAGTTTGTTCACTCTGACCTGTATGTATCACTGCTCCGAATTTTTCTTTAGAGCAGGATACCTCCTTCTTATTCCCCAGGTTTAATATGCTGGCATCAAATGTGCCAGACAAATGTCACTGTCAGTGCAACAACGAGGGCATCTTCAGGCCTGCGCTTGACTACTGTCAGGATCAATGCTACTGGTGTTTAACGTGGTGTAACACAGTTAACATGCTGGCTCGTTACTGCCATTCGGGAGATGTAAAAAGGTGCTATCAGACATTGTTTCTGCAGTGCTGTGGTGCTGATCACTGGCTCTGGTTGCTCTCCATGGTGCCCGAGGGAGGTACACCCATGTCCAGCACAGCAAGGCCTGATGTGTTCACAAGGAGCCCTACCCACTGTGGTGAGGAGGGAACAACCACCCGCCCAGGACTGAGCACAGGGATGCTGGGCTGGGCCACGACAGTCCCCGGCTCTGAACACACATGTGTGTGCGTCAGGGAAGGTCAGCTCTGGTTCATGCTATCTGCACCTAAATGTTTCCATCACTCAGCAATTTCTTTACAACTCCCTGTTAAGGATGTGATTGCTTTGCTGATCCAGAACAGCACCTACCAAAGGAAAAAGCAGAATAAAACCATAGGTAAGTTTGCATAAGCAAAGTAATCCTCTCACATAAAGCAGAAGAAGCGATCCCTAAAATCTCTTACGCCAAACAGTCAAGTTTCAAGACAATTATCAAACATAATCACAATCAGTGTAGACAGTTGTGTACTAATACTGTAATTATACAGAACAGAAATAGCACTTGCAAACATAGTAATATAGACTGCCTCTTGTTCCAGTTACAACACAGTAGAAGTTTTAGTGTTTTATATGAGCACCAAGATTAGGGATTGTTCCTTTACCTTCCTTTTCCGGAGTTTATAGTCATTCAGCTCCTCAACATCTGTGATCTTCTGTTGGGGAGGTGGTGGGAGAAGCTCGAGCTCTCTCTCTTTTGCTTCTCTTAAGAGCTGCTCTGCTGTGATCTGAACTTCTGCAGGTGCTTTATTTTTCACCTGTGAAGTGAGAGGCCTCGATTCGCATTTCCTTCTATCAGAAAACTCGGACTGCCCCCGCCTTGACCCATTAACTCACTCCGGCGGGTGCCTGCGCTCGATGTGTACCGAGGACGG
>NW_009944746.1:0-6004 GCF_000696875.1 Nestor notabilis
AAGGCACCGGGCCGCAGGCCCGGCGGAGGAGAAGCGCCCGGAGGCTTGTTACGGGCTGCTTGAAATCATGAGCTGAAGAGAATTCGTCCGCTTGCTAAACTTGCCAGGCTGTTCTTTTTATGTTAATTGCGCTTTTGGGTTTCTTAGATCATGTTGCCTTGGGAAATGAAGAGTGGAATCCATGGGAAGGGGACGAGAAAAATGAACTGGTTGCCTCTCAGCAGAGATACGAAGCTAATCTTAAGATGATAAAAAATGCAAGATCTAACCTAGAACAAACGAGTCTTAGAGTACAGATCTGGGGCAAAGCAGCAATTGGTAAGCAGATGTAATCAATGTCTGTTACCCACTTTCTGATACAGCACTTTTCTCTGCCTTTTTTTTTTTTGGTCCAAAATGTACATACATGATTAAATAATACAAATAGCTATACAGGAAGAGTGTTAAGGAACTGGTACTCAAATTTACATTAATAGCAACATATGTAATAGCATGTAGACTCCAGTTTCTTTGCACCAGTTCAAGGCTGGTTTTCATATCTGTCAAAGAAAATTGCGCAAAAGGCAGAGAAACACTGTTTTCATGGAATCTAGTTTACAAGACAAGGACAGGCCTCTTACTTGGCTAAACCAGAATAGTTGTTTTTGTCACATTTCAACTTTGTGAAATAAAGCATCACACACTGAGGAATAAGGCCTTTTCTGTATTGCAGTACTACTGCTGCTGCTGAACTTAGAAATTACTCAGTTGTAGAAGCACTGAGTTTCCTGTCTACATAAACCGAGGGCCAAGATCCTCTCAAGCTCTTTACTGCTGAAGACATACTGTTCTTATTTAGCTTTTTTTGAACATGTAAAATTTCCAGGTTCACTTGAACTTTACTTGCAGATAATTGTAGAACACATTGGTATACTATGTGGTGATGCATTCCTTCACAAAAATTTGATGTGTCTCAGAAAAGCCTAAGAGAAGTATGTCCTTAAAGTGCTGATTAATATTTTCTCATTCTTAAGTGGCGTGTGTATTGCAAAGAGATGCTAACAGAAGTGGTAGCGTGGTATATCTTTATCTGCTGATACTTTGACAGCCCAAGAATCTTTTTAAAGGCCCCAATGTGTGAAAAATTCATCTTGACGAATTCAAAGTCATATGGAATATGACATAATACATGAGAAGCTTGCCATTTCTTTCCCACGTTCTTATGTTGTTATGCTTTTTTGTTTCCCATGAATGTTTTATTTTCTAGGAGTACAGAGTACGCAAGATCTGTGCACTCAAATTCTCGATCCTGTGTTCATTTATGTAGGTCTTTACCTTTGGCAACATATTTTTGGAGGGCATCTTGAGCCAGCTGAGGTGATTGCACAGTGGAGAGAAGGAAGCCAAAAAGCAGGAAAAACATACTTCAGGTACTAGTTGCATGATGTTGACTTTAGTTGTATTACCTTTAACAAATGGTGTACTGGAAGGTTAAAGAACATAATAAGATGCACAGGTGCATTATTTTGTCTATCTCAAAAGTTGCAGTTATTTTAGTAACTGGAACAGGCTGCCCAAGGAAGTTGTGAATGCCCCATCCCTGGCAGTGTTCAAGGCCAGGTTGGACAGGTGCCTTGAGCAACCTGATCTAGTGGAAGGTGTCCCTGCCCAGGGCAGGGAGGTTAGGACTAGGTGATCTTAAGGTCTTTTCCAACCCAAACAATTCTCAGTTGCAAATACTTTACATTTGTCATATTTTGATAACTATGGAATATGCACACAATTTCTTACTCAAAATTATTGCAAAGAATGGTTACATTTATTCATGAAAAAACATACTTGATAGAACCAGCAAATTATAGCCCAAACACGTGACTATTAACAAATAGAAAACTGGGGAGCACTTTCATCTGTTCTATGAAAAAATGTGGAAGGACTTACCAATGCCGAGAGGGAGGGCAGCCAAGAGATCTCAGGAGGATGGGAAAAACAGCTCTAGGAAAAGTTGAAGAACTGGGGTTTGCAGCTCACAGCTGACTGAAAGAAGCATGGAGTTGTGAGGCAAGAAAAAGTCTCTTGCTATTTGATTTCTGTTCTACTCTGGGAAAAGGGACTTCACTCATTCATTCATAAATAGGACTGTATCAAAACCATGATTTGTTTCTATTTATAACAAAAAACATTCTGTGAGCATCTGGTTAACTGCTTGATTTACAAAGATTACACTTGAAGTACTGCTTGTTTTAAAAATGGGTTTTGATCTGTGATCATGCATGTCTTAAGACAATTGTAAAACATTTTATATTTAGTGAACAGTATAGAACTTTCATCTGAGGTCATACTTAATACCATTTTTAAGGCTTTCTGTAAAGATACAGTAGAAGCTGAAGGTTTGTTTTTTGTTTTTTTTTTAAGTCTGCAGTAGTAGCTTTCCCACCACATTTAGTTGCTTGCACCAGGACCCACCTGTTAAAAAAGCTTTCTTTTAAAGACTAAATTATGTGCTTAAGTGTTGCTTCAGAAAGGTGGTTATTCCTCACACAATAAGATAGGGTTCTAATTGAAATTTGCAGGTAATGTTTGAAGCAAATACATGATTGTGAATTGAAAGGGGTTTTTTTAAGAGAAAGGGTACAGTACTTTCTTTGAATAGAGACTAGTGTCTGTAGTGTTATCTTGGTGGGAAGAGACTTTTGTTTCCAGAAGTAAAATTTTAGATGCTTTAGAAAACAATGACACTCCGTCAGACAGATTGTCTTCTTTGTATGGGTATGAGAATTTTTCCCAAGTCCTTGCTTTTCATGTTTATAAAATGAAAATAATTTGCTGCACTTAATGAGTCTGTCACTTGACTGATTATGGTTATTTTCTCTCTGGTGTGCCTGTTTCAGATGAAAAATAGCCTCCCATGGTTCCTTAGGGTATGCTTCTCTCAAAGAAAGACTTCTATACTAGCATTTAAATATCTTCTTGGTATGTTTAGAGGGACCAGGGATAAGAGTCTTTATTTTAACTTCAACTTGGATTCTAGATCCTATAAAAATACAGAGTTTAAGTTTGGTACCAACATAACATAAGTTAAAATTTGACAGATTAGTAGGAATTTGTTGTGTAAAGTATAGAAAATATACAAATATCATTGTTACTTAAATTATTAGGATTTTGAAATGAAATTGTTGAAGTTCAACTTCTTACTTAAATGGGAAATACTTTTTTTGAGGGTTTTTTGGTCAGGAATAATTAGTACATGATTTTGGCTGCTTTCTAGTTATAAGATATTCTAGAATTGTTGACTTCTTTGTTGCCTGGCTGAGGTAAATGATCTCCATTTGATTACTAGATGAGGCTAGAGGGAACTAGCTGAGGTGACATATTTGGAGAATATGTGCTGTTGCGCAGTTTTTTGTGGTAAGTAATGATTGTTAAAATGTATCTCATGAATGTTTTTAAAGAATGTCAAATCTAAAGACACAATGCCAAAATATTTCTTGGGCACAGGTGCATGAATAAGCCCGTTTTGTATATTTATGATGGAGAATACACGTTTTATATAGATTTTGGTGGCTTCCAGTTTTTACCAAAGAAGTTGCCTAAATGATGCTAAAAGTATCAGCTTCTTCATGAAATTCAGGGACATGTATTTAAAAACACGAATGGAGAAAGAACTGCATAGCCGTGGATTCTAGTGACATGTTGGCACAGTCATACAAGAAGTAAGAGAGCAGGGTTTAGCACTTTCCTTGGCCTGAAGCAATTCACATCCTTCCCTCCTGTCATCTAGGAGGATGTTGTAGAGCAGGGAGTGCCAAACTTCTTATCTCTTGTCCTTAAGTAAGAGCATTCCTAAATTTCTGTTCCACTGAGAGTCACACCCTGTCTGTTTTGTAAACGTTCAGTGCTGCCTTCCCCAAATCCCTGTTAACCCCAGCTGTTCAGCAGTTCTTACATCGAATTTTCCTGTCCTCCTTACACAAATTGCAACCATTATGATTCATGCCAGAATGAAAGCAAATTGGTCAGCAGAGATCTCTTTACCTGCCACAGGATTTTGCTAAGGATAGCTTGTGACAATTCAGTTTCCGTAATACCCTTTGGTAAAGCTTTCTGAAAATCCAAAATACACTATGTCTGCTGGATCCCCTCAATCTGTATTATTGACAAATTTATAGATTTCCATCAGATAAGCGAAACAGCAGTGTTTGTTCATGTATGTGATCAGTGAAGTTACTTTTTGATAAGATACAGTGATCTTACTATTTATTACACTCTTCCAAAGAGGGAATTTTTACTCTGGTCTGCTCCAAACTCCTCAAGTTGTTTTGTAGATGGGAGTGACACTGGTGGACCCCTTCTTATAACGCATAGTGTCTCTTTATAATGACAGCTGCACGCCTTTGCCAGCAGTTCCGCAATTCCATATTTGGATTCCTTAAGAATTCCCAAGTGAATGCCATCCAGGTCCAAATCCTCCATTTGATGTAATACTTGTGGTCTTTTACCTTGTATTTCTTGCTGAAGAGAGTGAGTTAGGTACAGGAATTCTTTCTGCTATGGATTTGTCATCCCATTTTAAACTGTTCTCCCTCCAGTTCTGTAGTTGTCTTTTTGGTATATTTTTAATATATTTTGGTTTTCATGTATTTCAAGAACCTTTACTTTCAACCTAAACATCTTTCTGCAACATGCATTTCAAATTGTTTTTAGCCTTAATTTTCTGTTTGCATTTCATGAGCAGTATTTTGTGAGATTTGATGTCCTCTTTGTTTGGGCAAGCTTTTCATTGTTTTCAATGGTGACCTTTGCCCTTTGACAGCTTCCCTAACTTTTCTATTAAGCCATATGCATTCTGGAGGTCTGTATTGTTTCCCTTCTTGATTGAGGCACACAGCATGCCTGAGCTGCTTACATAGTGTTTTTGAACAGCCTACAAGCTCCTTGCAAGCTGCTTCTTACTTGGGCTACTCCTGTCAGAGGGATTTTCTTCTCAATTTTTCTCTTTTTTTAATTTCTTTGTTTCATATGGAGTATCTCTATGCTGGATGTATTTGGTACATTCTCTCCTGCTGCAGTGTTAAGCTTAATCATACTGCTATTGCAGAATGGCTGTCTGACTAACACCTTTGGAGTTAAGTCTGAATGACCCAGTCTGAAATAGCATCTTGTCATGTGGGTTCTAAGACTAGTAAGGAACAACAAGGACTTGACAGGAAACAAGTAGTTTATTGAGTCCAAAAGTGTAATCTTCCTATACTATCCTTGAGCTAACCTTCATGTGAGTAGTGAAAATCTCTTAGAACTATTGCCTTAATTTTGTAGCTTCTGTCATCTCCCTTACATTTCTCAATCATGTTCTGACGGGGAGTTAATAGCCCTGTGGTTTTATTATTGAAATATGGGATTTCCATACTTTTCTTTTTTCCCAACTTTTTTATACTGTTAAAGTTCATATTTTCCTACACACAGGTCACTGCTTCCCCACTTGTACATCTGGTTATTCCTGTAACGTTGCTAAGCCTCACAACACTGTGTCCATAGATGAAACCCTTTTCCCCCATGTTTCTTTTTCAAGGCGATTGCTGGATTGACTACATACATGATTCACTATTTTAGGCATTCTGATGCTCAAGGTGTTCTCTCTTACAAATCTTTTCTTATTGTCTGTTCTCATGTCTGTTAAACTGAGTGGAGTCTTTTCGCACTCTTGGCTCCAGAATGTTCAACTTACATGAAGACAGCAGCATATCAGTTCAACTCAGGTTTAGAATATGCTTGCCTAAGGTCAGTCTGCTTTAGGTAGCCTCACTGGAGTAGTTTTTACAGCTTTTGCTGTGAATTTTGTTTCCCTCACTAAGCACACTTGACCTGAAACTAGCTGTCAGTCTCAGTGCTTCATGAGTTAAAACTCATTCTCATTCTAGATGAGTTAAAACTTGTGCTCATTCTGAATTCAGTTTTTCTGGTAGCTGAAAAACTGTAGTAATGCAGCAGATTTGGAAAACTTAACACTTAATTGTCTATGGCGGGG
>NW_009944747.1:0-3977 GCF_000696875.1 Nestor notabilis
ATATTTTTATATATAGAGAAAAACAAAAAAAAACCCACAACAAAACCAAATACCCCCCCAAACAAACAAAAAAACAAATAAAACCCCCCACTAAAGCCTCCAGAACAAAAAAAAAAACAAAGAAAACCCAAAAGACCCAAACAAAAACAAAACAAAAAAAAAGAAAAAAACCCAAAGAAACACAAAAATGAAAAACCAAACTAAACAAACAACAACAACAAAAAACCACACACAAAAAATCCCCAACAAACAAAAAACAAAACCCACAAACAAATCCACTATTTCCCCCCCAAAAACAACCTAACAAAAAATCCATCCACAAGACTGGAAGGGCAGACCCAACTGGGAGAGAGACTGATGCTTTGATTCTGAAAGATAAATATTTTAATATAGAAAGAGGCATGATCTCACAGGTATTGCAAACAATTCCCCTTTCCTAAACCATATGTGCACTCCAGATTTGTTTCAACAACTTAAATATCTTTCATTTGTGTCTTATATGTAATATATTTGGTAATACTATGTCACAGTCAAAGAAAAAGATGAAAAAGGCTGAAGGATGCTTTTATTTATTTATTTAATATTTTCTTAGATCATCTGATGCACTTGCATAGTCTTCATGTTCTTTAACCAGAGAGTAAGACTGGACAAGAACTAGAAGGTTCTATGAGAATATGGCAACAGTCTGAGAAAAAGCATGTGTTAATGTAGGAAGGTAGATAATGAAACACAAAATGAGTTTTAGAATATGCATATTGCTGTCTTAAATATTTCTTATGATAGGGATATTCAGCACTAGCATGGTACATACTGTAGAATGTGTATTCTTTCTGAAATGTCATCTTTAAAAATTCATCTTTCATTACTAGCAATCCAAGAGTTCTCATAACTATATATGATGCAGGGAGCTGTAAATATGAGGTAAAGAGCTGTATTATTCTTAAAATTATAAAGCTCCTTAATTATTCAGAGGAAACTAAGCAATACAATTTGCCTTTTTCCATGGAGAGTTGGGATAAATATTTGAGATTAGGGGGAAAAAAGAAAAGTCTAGTTCCTTTGACTTCTTCCAGCTCTTTGGCTCCCTGTGGATACATACGTGTCGGGTTTGGTTTAGAAAGTTTGATTTAGAATCTCAGGTCAGTCTGTTTGTAGAGGGGAAAATGTCATATGCCCTTCCCTCATAGCAGTAGTTCTGAAAAAAACCAACCCAAAAAACTTTTTAAAAATCATTCATTAGAGTAAAGGTTGAAAAATACATGAAGTGCATGATAAAAGAGAGCTCATTTATATATATGAAACGTCTATGTATGTCATATTAACTTCACAGACATTACAGCGACATAACTAAGACCGCAATTTGGCCTGCTGTGAATAGAGGTTGCAACAGAAGGCAATTAACTACAATCTATACTGGTACACATTGTCCCACAATGTGTTTTTCATTGGCATTTTAATCAATGGGGCTTTTATGACAGATTTCTGTATAGTATTTTTCAACAATCCTAGAGAGTAAATTATTGGTAATTGCTGTTGATTATTCTTATTATTCTTATTTAAAGAAGCTACACTTACAGCTTCAGGGATTGTCAGAATCTTTGTTTTTTAAAGAGTTGCAGTTATTGACTGTGTTGATTAACTCCATGCTTGCTATTTTTTCCAGAGGCCAGAGAAAACTGAGCAGAACCATGACAAAAATAATCTCTGCATTCTTTTGCCACTAATGATGCACTGATAGTAATCTAATTTTGCTGATTAACACTTAACAAATCATTGCCATGCAAAAAAACTCTTAAGGTGCCAAGTGCTGATCGAGCCATACCAAAGTTACTTCAAAATTTTCTTTTCGACATCTTTATTTGGATCTTACAATTCCCAGTTGCTTAGTAAACACCTAATGTCATTGTAATGAATTATGGCTTCATATTATGAAATTTTCTGTTTTAATTCTTGTTGAATATATTCGAAGTGATACTACAAGAGCAATGTTATCATCACTAGATTCAACAGATGCTTCAAAAAAAAAAAAGAACATGCATAATTGCAGTTTTCGATTGGTTTTGGACAGTTCTTGATTACTTATCACTTCATGGATTTTGACTTTCGAGTATTTCTTTCTGCATCTAGAATTCATACTTTCTGATATTGTGATGTATACAAATGAAACAAGGATAACTGTTGTATTACAAAAGTCTTTCATTGCTATTCTTCCTTTTATTCACCAAAGATGCATAAATATAAAATAAGGTTTCTATGTAGTTTGAAGTACTGCTTCAGCAGATCCATGCATAATATTTTAACCAAAAGCATCATGTTAGTTTCATTATGACTGTAGAATTTTAGTTCTTTTACAGGGTTCTCAAGGAATTAAATATAAAAAAATTGCTGAATTGATGACTTTCACTGTATCTCAAGTGACTTATAACAGAAATAATCTATCCTTTCATCTCTTGTTGAAGTCTTGTACATGAATACACATGTAGTCAGAGTTCTGATTTTAAAATAATATTTCAACAGAAACTGAATACTGTTTTAGAAACTGAATCAAAACTCAAGAGGTCTGGAAGAAACTGTCTGGTTTGGTGTTTTACTTTGCAGGGGGCCAGGGCATGTTTTTTTGGGAACATGTGTATTTCAGTTTTAGACTACTTCTATATAATCAAGTGTAATCAAGTAAGCCACTGGGGGGGGTGGTGGTGGATGTCTTTTGTTGTTGTTGTTTGGTTTTTTTCTTTTTTGTTTTGGTTTTGGGTTTTGGTTTTTTGTTTAAATTGCTTCATGTTTTGGAACATGTGCTTGCTGGGACAGAACCTTTGTGTCCTTGGAAGGCAGTTATAAACTAATTTAGGGACTGTTGGACTTTAAACAAGTAATAGTTGCTTGGATGCTCCTTAGTAAAGATAATTTTGAAAGATATTTGTGTTGTATGAGTTGTATTTCCATCTATCAGATGGTATATGTTAAACTTTGTGAAAAGCAGAGCTCTACAGGTTTAAGAACGTTATTTCTTCTTTGAGCTGTGTAAGGAAACCCTCTTAAAAACAAACAAAAAAATTAAATCCTGTGCACTTAGTCACTCTGTTTTACTTGTCTAGATTTGCGGCAAATTTAGCATTCACTTACATATCCATCTCTTTATATAAATGACTTTATTTTTGTGATTTTTAAAAATTATGTACACTTAAGCATTTATTTGATTCTTGATGTTTTTTAATGAACCACAGTGGGCCAAAAATGAATACACAAATATTAATATATCTATCTATGCTCATGGCAGTATATAGTAAGTTTGACTTATCATGTTTAGAGTACTGAATATGTAAATAGGTTCACTTCCTGTACACATTAAAACTCCATATGACATCTTCATGCTAGCTAGATGTAGCTCTAAATTTCATTGTTTCCTGCAGTACTTACTGTGGCATATGTTAGCTATTTAGTCCAAACTACCCAAGAAAAAAGAGCTGGAAAAAGAGTGGGTGAAAGCCATAGTTTTGTGATATATTAACATACTAATTCAACACCACCTGAAATGAGCAGATAGTCCTGTGGGTGAAAATGTTCTGACCTTTCTTTACAGAAGAGTTGTGTTTTACAAGATATTGAAAACAACTGAATACTTTCACAGTTTTTCTTCTGGAACAAACTGGTGAAATTAAGGATAATTGTGGCTAAAAAGATCATAGAACAGAGCATCCACTGTATTTATTGCTCAATGACTGTTTTTATAACACTTGCCCTGAGAAAAACTTGTAAAACAACTTTAGACTAGAGTTCACAACATCAGTGGTGCAGTAAACAAAAGAATCATTTGTATTTCACAGTTAAGAGAGTTACCCATTTCATAGCAGTTATACCTTCAATGTCTTCTCCTGGGGAGAATGAAAGATAAATTACTGAAAACTCTTTTTATTTTCAAATGAAAAGTAGTTCTAAAATATTTTTCTAATGATTATATTCTAAATAATTTATCTATT
>NW_009944748.1:0-6753 GCF_000696875.1 Nestor notabilis
GAACAGGCAAAACAAAACTGAAAGATGCTGACACTGGAGGTATTTCTATCTTAGAGTGGAATTTGAAAAGAATGTACCTGTATATACAGCAAAACAAAACAAAACAAAAAAATCACAAAAAAAACCCAATCAAACAAAACCCAACCTATACTCCCTCCCCCACCCCCTTTTTTTTTTTTAATTTGGAGACGGAAAACATTTTGTATCAGAAAAAAAGATAAATTGGTAACCTTTAGCACAAATTTAGAGGTTAAACTAGATGCACTGTATCTAGAACCAAAGATAGCCATCTGTTATCTTTCTACTTTGCAGGTATAATTTCTATTAAAATTTATTACCTGAGTCAGTGAAAAAGTATTCTGTACAACCAAGTGTCATATTGACATTGTCAAAATAAATGAAAATACTCAGTCACAAGGAAGGGAGGTATTGAAAAGAACTAGTAATATTAACTGCATCTGTGTAAAGTTTTTATATCATTTTTTTGTGTTTATGTCTAGAAGTGGCAATACATTTATATTCATTGAAATGCCTTTGACTATGTTGAAAAGGGTTGAATATATACTGGTAAACTAACAACTGTAGAATAAAAAGTTATTATCCAAGTTTTGACCCAAAGTAGGTAAAGCTCAAGAAATTTAAGATGGGTTTCAAGCTCTACAAAATCTTCCTTTCTTCGCATTTCTCTGAAGTAGTTTAAACAGTTGGTCAGCTAATCCACAAGCAGAGTTTTTCCATTGATAAAGAGAACTGTTAGCACTAAACTAACCAATTTCAGCATAAATGTACCATCAGCAAAGGGAGACTAGTAGCTAAAACCCACAGATAACCCAAAATTACCATTACAACTCAGCTGTCAAGAATCACCTAGTCCACTGTCACATAGCTGATAGCAGGCAATTGCAGATGCATGGCAGGAAAGCATGCGGATCCATCCCACAGAGGGTAGACAAGGGTAGTCTGCATTCCCCGTCTCTGTATCAGCTTTCTTTCTGTTCTATAAGCACAAAAAGCCTGGAGCAAATCAGCTATTATGCTTCCACATGATTATCATTTAGTATGATTAGACACAAGAGCCTTCATTAACAAAATGCTAATTTTTCAGAAGCAAGCATTAAAAGTTAGGAAATGACAAAGTAGCATATGGAAAAAGAATTGCTTCTGGTGAATACATCATATTACAGCCTTCAGTGGCATGATCCTGTACAATTTTTTCCACAAGTGCTGCCTCATTGTATATACAGGATAAAGGAGTTCACTGCATGAATAGCTCCGCAGTGTTTGGTTTTCTCCTCAATCTTCAGCCTGCAGCCTCATGCTTTATTCAATATAGTCAATTCTTCAAAGCTTTGAAAGAGGATTATTAATTTCCTCATAGGCTTTTCTCTTGCTACCAACAATTACAGCATTTTAAAAAACACAATTAATGAATTCATTTTCTCAAAATCCCAAAGGAGTAGCATTATAGCCCATTTTCCAATGGAGAATGGTGGTACATAAGATTACACTAAGGAATTTTCATTAATCTAGGATGCCCAAGTTGAGGTGACAAGGACATTTTTAATTCCCATTGTAGACTTCATTATATGCAGTTTAATGTTCAAGACACATCTTCCATTCACCTCAGTTGCATGTGTCAAGACTGAGCAACTCTAGCAGAAGGAGACCTCAGACAACAATTTGTGTAAGAAATATTCCAGATAAAGGATCAAGAGTTAGTGACCTCTTGAAAATGATCCTGGTATAGAAATAATCTGCTCAGCAAATTCCACAGCAGAGTGTGGTACAAAATCTGATCCACCATGAAAATAATTAACTACGCATCATACCACTGATTCTACACTTGCAAGTCCTAGCTTAAAATTTCATCTTCAAAGTTGCTTCATTCTGCAGCCTCCCTGTTACTCAGCCCTGACACATCCATTGAACATTTACCAGCACAGAGATAGTGTTCCATAAAAACCTACTGTGACTGTATATTTAAGAGATCTCATAAAAATATATCAGTGCCATAATTTTTGCATTGTCTAATGGGTGTGTTTTTTTTCAAAATCTAAGAAAATTATTTTTATGGTATAATTTATATGTAATTTTCATATATTAAAAAAAAAAAAAAAAGGGCACCTCCCCTCTCCCAAAGTTAAGAGTAGGTGGCATCACACTGACACCCACATGAACCACATGTAGAGAAAGAAACTTTAAAACTACTTTTTAGTCATCTGCCACCTACATTAACAAAATCACCAACAGGACTAGGCTATCAGTATACCAGTGTTGACTGGTATGCCTTAATACAATGGGTTGCCTAGATAGTTGCTGCTAGCAGTTATTTAGCCTAATTGTTCCAGGCCTCTTCCACTCTGTTTTCCTCTCCAAATCATTGTCCCAGTCCCATATCTCTCATCCAGCCCATCCAGGTTCCCAACCCAGTTACAGCCTGCCTTATTACCCAGATTTAGTACCACATCCTGCTTCAGAAAGTTCTCCACAGACCTACAAAGCCTCAGAGTGGCCTTCTGGCTTTTTTCTTGCTCAACCTATTCCTTCCCATGTCAGACAGCATTAGACTTGTTCCCAGAAACTCACCACAATTCTCACCCATCAATTCTTTTCTCATTTCTTGGCCCAGACTTTGCCCTCTCTGAATCTTTGTCTGGCAGTTTCGTTCTCCCCAGCCAGCCCACTCCTTCTTTACAGATCTCTCTCATCCTTCATTCCCAGTACCACTCCACTGGTGGTTCTACCAATGTTCCCTGCCAAAACAACACAGATTTTCTGTCCAAAATTCCTAACAAAACTTTAATTAGAAGGAGCCCACTCCTTCCCTGTCTCCAGCTTCCTTGTCCCAGGTGATTTCTCAGTCCCTTACTGCCTGCCTGCCTTCAGCTGCCAATCTTTTTAGCCAGTCATCAAGTCCCACTTAGTTTCTTTCCTTCCCAAATCAGTCCCAGGCTCCTGTCTCTACTACATCACCTGCCTTTTGTTCCTCCTATTTTCTCACAGCTTCCTCCTCCACAAATCTTAAATGACAGCAGATCACCGCTAGCACAAAACACTGAGTTCTCAGCTGTCAATACAGTGCCTAACTTCATCCTCTCCTTGAGCCGCCCATTACAAGGAACATGTGGTTCCACCAGGGTTGGGGTGCATTTAATTATTGCCTGTAGAGAGAGTTTAAGCAGTTCGTTAACATTCAGGAGGTGTAAGAGATCTAGCTTATGTAAAATAGACAGAGCCATTAGACTTTTAGCTACAACATTCCAAAAACTTCCCCGGGCATGACCAAGCTGCATTTTTTCAGAAGACTGTTTCCTGGCCAAGTTTAAACTTAGTGTTAAGTCTCTTAAAGGGAGACTTCTAATTGTTTCTTCCCTTCCTTTTTTTTTTTTTTTTAAGTTAGAAACAAGAACACCTGTGATACCGAGAACACACCTTCCAATTTTCTGTGTTTGTTACAAAGCCTGTGATGCTCAAAATTTCCACAAATACACACTGAATTTTCTTAGTGATGCAAAAGCTTTTTGTCTTCCCTGTCGTCAAGCTCAGTGACACCTGACCCCTGACCTGCTCTGGAGGAACTAAAAAAAAAAGAGATCTCAGACTGAAAAAAAAAAAATATATATATTTTCTTCCACATTACAAGCATTTGATTATAAGAACTCAGAAGGAGGACTTTATCAGGCAGAGAGCTTGACAACCTTAATTAATGAGAAGATCTAGCAACCTCCACAATAATATTTCAAACTGTACAAAGACCTTGTGGGAACCACGTTATGATCAGTGTAACAGCAGCTTGGCACTACTTTGGCTCCACTTATTTCAGATTTCTTGATGCATATTCAAATTATCTTAAGAAAAAACTTTTTCACTTTTTTTTCAATGAAAACTAAGTGATTGCTTTCTTCTGTATAAGTTCAGAATTCCAAGTCCAATTCTGAGTTTCATACTTTTAGGAAAAAAAAATGGAGAAGGGAGAGTTAAATAGATAAATCACACACTGCAGTGCTCCCTGGCTCTGTTGCACCAGTAAATGCTACAGATATTTAGAAGTCATCCCAAGTACCTGATACTAAATAAGAGAATTACAACCATGAGCTGAAAATAAACAAAGTATTTGATGCAAAAGGATGCAGAGGGAGTGTCTTTCCAATACTTAGGAACCCATCCTCCTATCCAGGACAAATAACAGCATCATCACAAATCAGCTCCACCTTTCAAATGATTTGATCCAATTTGGATTATTTTATTTTAATTATTTTTGAAAGGGAACTCTGTCATCAGTTAACAATGATAAAAGTCTTCAAGAAAACCTTGCTTTTCAAAGGATATTCCAATTAACTTCATTTTAGTTTTTAATATTTAAAAAAAAAAGACATTTAAGACAAAGAAGTAAACCTCAAGGCTTGCTTACAGATTTGCATAATGCAGCTGCAGATCATCATTACAGTCAGGACAGCAACTCAGTAACTATATATATATCAGTACAGAAATTGCTGCATTAGACTGAAATCTGTGCGCTGTTGATTTGAAGTTGGGGGTTTTTTCCTCTTTCCTGACTTCTTAGCCAAAATAACACTGATACTAATTTTCATTTTTATTTTCATTTATGCATTTTCTATTTCAACTTCATGTCTAAGCGATTTTTCGTGAATTATGTTTAAAAGACTAAGTTATCCAGAGGCTTCACTAATTTGAAAGAAAATATAATTAACCGAATTTCTAAACTATTGATAATTGCCAATTTTGAAAGCAATCATGGTACATAATTAACAATAGGCATAGACAAACCTCAGTGCAGGGGTACATGCTATCATGTACAAGATGGGGAAAGATGATGGAAATATTTGTTCATCAGGCTGCACTGCCTCAAGAAAGGGAACAGAGCAACTCTGGCTTGAACTTACATGGTAGCAATATTTATAGCAGAACATCTTTTCACTCTGTGCTAACAGGGTTCAGCACTCTGAAGGATCTAACAATTGCAGCTTTCAATTGTCGTTTAATGTCACAAGCACTTATGGAAGTGCTTTCCCTTAGAAATCCAGAATCACACTGTACAGGTAAGGATAACAAGAGTCAGAGCTACTGAATGACTTGCACAGGGAGACTGCTGTGAGTCAACAAACAGCCAAAATCCACATCTCTGGATCTTTAGCTTACAATTTTAACAATAAATCTTCCTATCAGTGTAACACTGAATCACTGCAATTAAAAAGATGACTCTTCCAGACAAAAAAATAAAGTCAGTTTTTCCAAAATCTTTTTTTGATGAAAAGCAGGGAAGGGGAACTGCAGTAAACTTCTGAAATTTTCTTAATATTTAATAGTTGCCAACTGGTTTGGTTGACAACCAGATTGGGTCTAAACGTTATCTGCTGACTACCTTGAGATCATTAAGTCACAAAAATCAGTGGGGAAAAAAAAAACCAACAATTGATTAAGCTACACTCAGACAACTGGAAGACTAACTTCTGGAGCTGACATAGTTCTGCTCACCCATTCAATTATACAAATTAAAATAAGATCTGACTACATTTTGAAAAAGCCATGCACTGTGAATGAACTCTATTCATCTGTTATTTTCACATGTACATCTCTGCCCCAGGATTGTTAACTTCTTTGTCTGAATTTGGAAAGAATTAGCAAGTTGCTTGAAAACATAAAGCAGTATCGCAATACAAAATGATGACACTCCAACCCTATTCCTAAAAGTATATTGACACGGAATGTTTGACAGAAGACTCACCTTTTTCCTGAGGTTTTAACCATGGAGTACACAATGTACATAAACCTAATCCTCAGCATCCCTCTGTCAAGGATCTATCTGAGGAACTCCTCACCCTGTTTGAATTTTTACAGAAGTATCACTGCTTTATTTAGAATGTTAATACAACTATTGAGTAGGTAGGAAAAACACAAATATTTGTATGATTGTGAATCTACATAGTTCACCAGGTCTTAATTTAGTCTGGGAAAACACCTGTTCATAAAAATGTGGAGGTGAGCGCATGTAAGAGCAAAATTAATTTGTTGAATCCTTGCTCCTTCTTACTATAAAATCAGAGCTGTGTAACTGAAAGAAGTTTAATAACTGATTATTAAAATACAGCTCTAAACTATTTTAAGACTATAATACAGAGATTAAAATACCAAGAACATCATGTTGTGCCATTTCTCTCTATGCTGAAAATACAATTTATTTTTAGTATATTGATATTTTTCATGGAAGATGCAGTACATGTGCTGAGAAAAATCAGTCTGCAGTCAGCATCACATCTCTTGCTGTACATACAGCAGCCTTGAGAATCAACATTTACCAAATCACTGGGCTGATTTTACTGAAGCTTCCAGGAGATTGATTATCATCTTATTTTCATCTCTTCCTGCCCGCCCCCCCACCCCGATAGAATAGTTCAGGTGTTTGCAACACCAAGAATACAAAAAGAAATTTATCTTAAAGTGTTGAAGTGTTTCATGACAGAACAAATGGGGGATACTTTGATGAGGAAGTTACTTAAACCAGAGATAAAAAGCATCTACCACAGAAAGTTTGAAAATACATGAATACTATTTATTTTATTTATATTTAATTATGACATGTCTATAGTTGTCTATATTACATTGTACATAATCCTAAGAAAATACGGAAATTTGAAAGCCCACAGAATGCTATGTACCCAAGTTAAACATTCCAAAACTTTGGTTTTAAGCTTTAATTCATATATGACTGTGCTGTTAACTGCGCAACCCTCA
>NW_009944748.1:6784-12279 GCF_000696875.1 Nestor notabilis
TCACAGGGACTCTAAAGTCCACAGTTATGCAATTTGGACAGATTTCTTTTTTTTGTATTTTCTTTTTTTTTCAATAGTTAATTTTTCAACTTCTATTCTTCTACTGAAATGAACACAAATCGGTTTAGTCACACATATATCAATGGCTCACTTTCCTGACCTTCATTGTCTCATTTTGCAAAATGTTTAAACACCTTAAGCTATACTTCTGCTGAAATTTAAACCACACTATAGTATAACACTTTTATTAACTCTTTCTTATGTAGAAGAAGCACGTATAGACACTTTTACAGAACTTACCAAGTATCTTTCTGAAGAGACACTGACTAAAATAAGATCATCTCCAACACGTACTTTTTCTCCTTCTGATCGTTGCTTGGAAGCAGGATGGATGGTCCACCAGCATGCCTCACCTATATGGTTATTGAGTAATAGCACAGAAAGAAATTAAAAAGAAAATGCCCAACATTATTGCCATTACTTTCACATTTATCTCGGCCCTGAAGTTCTGACCCAGTTTTCAGCTGGGTAAACCAAGCGTCCATGTGTTTTCAATAACTAATATCATTCCTGCACCACCTTGTCAGAAACTCATCTGTAATTAATACCCATATACAGAAGACAGCAAGAATTCTGCAATAGTAATTCCAGAGTTAAGTAAGAAGGCAGCACACTGTCCTCTAAACCCCTTGGTCCAACTTGCTGTTGCTAACGAGTTTCCTTGTCATCTTCATTCCACATTCTGGGAACAACGTCAAAGAATATTCCACCAAGAATTAGGACAAAGAAGTGGAGCAACCCATCACAAGGGGGGAAAAAAAAGAAAAGCATCTAAAATACTCCTTAAAATAACATTTGAAAGAGCTCATAAATCTAAATTCAATTATGTTTTTCCACTTCTGTGTCTCTAATTACCCAGAGTATTTCTAAATATTAAAGTCACAGATTCTGTTCCTATGATAAACCTTGCTTTCCTAAAGGAAAAGCATGCCTTTCAGAAAAAAACTCTTTGATCCTGGAACTGTTCAATTGTTGCTGTTATTACTGTTACTAGTCCTACCTAGAGAAAGGCTTTAAAAACAATCAATTTTATTATTTCATATTAAAAAATTACACCAAACTAATGTCATTGTAAAAAGCTGTATCAGTCTTAAAAACACAAATAAATCCAAGTCACCAGAAGTTCCAAAACTTAAATAGAATCTTTATTTAAAATAAAGTTTAAAAATTTTCCAGCAGAAGGCTTCTACAGGAACAAGTTGAGAGTACTCCTCTACTTAAATATAAATGTATGATGTTGACTTTAAATACCAATAAATGTGTTTATATCTTAGAGAAATAAATGGCATAATCTATTAGAAAATGTAAAGATAATGTGTAAAACATGGAAATATTAAGTTTTGTTTCTTTAGTCCTTAAAATAGTCTTATTTTTACATGATTTATACGTATTTATAGGTCTCTTCTGATTTTTAGACTGAAAGTATTCTTCATTATATAGTCTTTTAAACTAGTGTTTACCTGTTGTGTCCTCTTGCAATCCTACATCAAATGCCAGCTTATCCATTGAAGATCGAGATGTAGAGAGGCAGCATAGATACTATCAAAATAAAAAAGCATGTATCACTAGTTCTCCTTAATTCTGATAATCCAGTGAAATATAAAAAAGCCAGCAACCTAATAATACAGGATTCACTATTCTTTTATTATCCCCACTAATTACTATCAAGAACATACATGCCTGATAAACTGAATGGCACTTAAGGAGAGTTGACAAAGATATGTGTTTTAAAATAACATAGTAAGAGTGGAAATAAAGGAGCTCCTTGCACTGAATTTCAGCTCCATGAAATCTCACTTGTAATTAAGGAGTTTGAATCCCATATAATTCACCAGGGAATTGAAGAGTAAGGCTTCTGTCCAAAATATATGCAAGAAGGAATTTCCTTTTCCACTTAGTCTTCAACATACGTCCAGGTTGCCAGCCAGATGCCAGCTGTGGGTTCAGTCACAGCTTATGCAATATGCAGGATCCAAGGGAAAAGAAATAAGACATCACCCATTCAAAACAGAACTCATTATGGTGCCAGACTTATGTTTAAGCATTCATCCAGATATGAGCAGCTTGGTTTTGTATTTCTAAGCATCTACCCTTCGTAAAGGATTCCCTTAATCACAGGTAAAAATGCCTCTTCAACGTGAGTAGGTTTCCAGATATCAGTAAATGGCAACATTCTGGGCACTTTCAAACATACCTTTCATACAAAAAAGAAATCACTGCTGCTGTCAACTCCTGTTACATACCATGCCACTGTAGGAATGGCGCAGCAAGATCGCATGACCATAGAGTAGCGTTCGATGGCCTCCACCTTGTGCAGACTGAAAGATAAAGAGAAGCGATATACTGGAATGTTGTATTAAAATGAGGCCTTTTGAGAAAGTAAAACAGAAAAAGAAGAAATCCTCATCAGTCTCTTGACAATCTGTGACGGAATGAGGGAAAATAATGTACTTTTTACATCACCTATTTGGTGTAAAATACATTCTAGAATCCCTCCTCCTTGGGCTGAAAGCAGGAGGTCTCTAAAGAAAAGCAGCTTTGATGCATGTCACACTACCTTCTACATTCTCATGTACTGTTAAATCTCTCCATATTCACCCATTTTCCCTCCAAATGATCACGTTTCTACAAAGAAGGTATGCAGCAGGAGCTTCTGGAGTACTGTCCCTGTCATACCAGAAAATATTTATGATATATCAACCACACTGAAAATCATCAACCTCCAGACTGCTTGCCCCATGGTGTTGAAATGCTACCAGACAGAATTGTCTATCTGCTAGGCCAGGTAAGTGCTCAAAGACATCCAAAATAACTCAACAGGATTTGGGGGTTCTGAAAATTCAGAAATCATGCCCGAGTAAATGTTCCTCTTGAGAAATGCAGCATAAACTTTGAATGAAAGAAAATTAAAGTAATAAAATTCACTTTTATCCCAAGAAACCGTAACCATTTTTTCCACAATATTTTTATTACAGTTTCTACTTATCTAGATTCAGTTTAACCAGTCATGAAAGAATACGTTTTGTGAAAGCATGAACAACCTTTCAACTTCTGCTGAACATTTATGAATTCCTTAGACTGAGATGTAGCTGAATTACACTGGTCAGGATCAGAGACTGTCTGACAAGACACTGTCAAGAGCGTAAGTCCATATTCCTCTGACAGAACATCCCACATAACTCGATGTACACACTCTTCAAGCAGTATCAATAAATACATATTTTTGAGTCTATAAATGTGACAAGTCCATAAGCAGCATTATTCTTTCACATAGGTCCCCTCATTTAATCTCCTATATACAGCATTAACACCCTTTCTTTTATCACAGTAGGCTGACCCTCTGTTTGACTGGAACATCAGATTCATTACAGAATAAATTGGAAACAATCATACTATGTTATCTCTCTCACAGCTTCATTTCAGTGCTGAAGATCAATTTGACTGAATGACTATGGTGGCAACACACAATTTTTTCCCCTTCTCATTTACTGGTTGTCCTTCCTTATCTTATATCCACTAGCATAATAGTTGTTGGTCTTTATTTGGGCAGTTAAAAAACAAGCAAGCACTTCAAAAATAATCATCTTAACACTTTCAAGAAACTGCCAAGAATTTCTGGGTTTTATTTTTATTAAGAAGAGAGCATCTTGATGGACACAAGGTATATTCTGACATTCAACAAACCGCATGGTAGTCAAAACACAAGGAGGCACATTCCATAGTCTCTCTATAGGACTGAATTTTCATTAAGAAAGAATAAAAGTCATGGCTTGTCACAGACACAGTCTTGACAGTAAGACATGAAGACTTAGCTTTGTGCTACCAATACTATCATCACTTTTTCCAAAGGCACAAGGAAAAAACGACACATTTGATATTGTCAGGCCCACTGTGCCGAAGATCAATACTGAATGTCTGCTGCTTATCACACTGGGGAAGAGGGGACAACCTGCTCTGAACATACTGCCTTACCAACATTTCAGATTTGCCCAGAAGCTTTATCAACAGCAGTCATAGGTACCCAACCAACAAAGTCCCGAATATGGGCAAAAGTTTGAAATTTCACTGGCGTTTTTATGAAAATTATTCTCTGTTACTAGCCATAAATTTGGTATCTAACATATAGATTTGGTTGCGAGTTGTACAAAAGATTACAGGAATAGTGTGATCAACAAAATCACAGCTGTGTTAGCTTGCCCTTGTTTTGGCCATATAGATTTGTCTGTCTAGCATCTATTTTGTTAAATGCCCATTTGTAGCCAAAGAGCAGAAAGGTGGGCTCAAAAAAATTTTCACTCACTTCTGTGACAAATCAGGGGGTGATTTTTTTAGAAAATTTTTCTCAAGAGGATTAAAGTAATTATTCTTACCCAAAATTATTTTACCCATTAAAAAAGTACAAGTAAGTTTGCAGTTTCTTAGACAAATACAGAGTTGCAAAAAACATTTCAAGCATTTTCCACTTAAAGGTTTCTGAGAGACAATCATAATCAAGGCATCTACATGGAGAGAAAATGAAAATATGAAACAGAAAAATACAAGAGGCTAGAAGAGAAAGCTGGTACTTCCATTTTGGAGCCTGTCTTCCAGGATATATACACACCTATAAGTTAATTTCATATATTAAAGGCTCATTGCCTGAATAAATACTTAGCATTTATCTTTATGCCAGAAGCTGCATAGTAACTAACTGTTGGGCCACGACTGTCTACTGAAAAAGCCTTTGATTTTTCAAAATAATCCATTCCTACCTAGAGTGTTGCAGATAAAGAAAACTTTTGCACATGTTTAAAAAACAAAAAACCCTCTAAAAATTAAAAAGTAAACAATTAGACCTCTATGGCAAAGTTGCAAGATTCAAAGATGAGGTGTGACACTAAAGTTTCACCAAGTTTCTAGTAATATTCAAGTGATCATATTTTAGAAGACACTGCAAGTAAGAATTCTTGGAAGCCACAATCCTGACTAATTCTATCTATAATACCCAGAGATTTGTGATTAATCTGCAGTCATCTCATTACCCAAAAGCCACTGCAAAAGCAAAAGCAATTTAGAATACAACAACAACAATTAGAGCTGAAGAAATTAGCATTCAAAACACATAAACAGCTTTCAAGTTCAATGCATTGTTCGACCAGGCATGAGAATTACTAAGATCTGAGCTGCTTAATTTTATGTAAAGTATTACCTTGAAACAAAAATAAAGAAGGAAAATAAGTTAAAATTGAGAAATATTTACTTTTCTTCTTTTCTTAATAGGATAAAAATGCCAAAAATAACTTAAAAATTGCAACCCACAAACTATCTAGTAAAATGTACAAATGTACAAATTTCAGCATAACATGAAACGTTTATAATATAGATTGAACAAAAATACACAGTATTTTACTGTGAATACCAATCCAGTGTAGTTCCAGATGATTGGAAGAAGGGAA
>NW_009944749.1:0-1813 GCF_000696875.1 Nestor notabilis
TTCCAACCCTAACTATTCTACGATTCTATATCCCTGAGCTATACAGTTTTCATGGAAATCATGCTACACTTCACTATGGTTATGACTGATACAGAACATGAAAGACAAGCCTTTTGTTTTGCAGAAACATGTCATTTTTGGTAACAATAGCTTCTCAGCTGTCAAGGTGAAAAATACGATCGTCGCTCAGAGTAATATAGCCATCTATTCCAGTTCATTAGTCTTTGCCTGACACATCAGTGAGCAGCTTAAACAGTACACAGTAAAGAACACCTTCAGGTATAAATCCTGAAAACTCTTATTCTGCATTTAACCTCATGCAAGAATTTGCACTTAGCTAAATGAGACTTCTCATGCAATTATGGGCCATTTTCAGTACAGACTTTACGGTGCCGGCAGGTACAGTCAAGTCTCCTGCCTGAAAGCTTCCACCATGCAATAAAAAGGTCAGAGAAGAACTGGGCTATAATTCAAGCTTCTTCTGGCACTTGAAGGAACAAGATCCTCGCTGCTTTCTTTCTAGTTCTAGTAAGAACAGTAAGAAATCAGAATAAAATTCCTGTCTTCTCACAGACAATCCAGGCTCACGACTTACTTACAAAACCATGTGTAGTAATTATTAATCATCATGGAAGAACAAAGACAAGAAATCTTCTAAATAGACCACAGAGCTTGAAAACAAACACACCAGGTACAAACTTCTACCACATGCATAAGTGCCTGGATCTGTAATTCTTGCTCAGACCAATTAACAATATAAACCCAAGTTTTTGCAGTTTTTCATACTTATTTTTCAGTTAAAAAAGTCTTAAACCAGGAGTGTTTAGAAAGCGATGGCAGAAGGAGGGGTATGGCAGGGAGAGAGAGTTGTTTTTCTCAGAGAACAAATGACATACATCTTTCCTGCCCAATGGAACAAATAATTTATGGTTATACAAGTTACTCAACAAAATGTCAACTCTTTTGTCACGCATTTTTCTCACTCCTCTATTAGCAGTTACAAGGAGTTTGAATGTGGCTAAATCCTCCAGAGTTGTCTTTTTATACTACTATTCCCTTCACCCATAATCTGGTAAATCAATGTAACAAGATTTATTCTGAGTTACCCTCTAGCTCTAGTAGCAGAATCTGAATATACAGCTTTGGTGGGCTGCTGCTTTAACTGTAGTGCATCCAACACATTTTTGCCTTTTTTTTAAGAAAATACTGGTAACAGAGTTAAAGATCTCTTAGAATCTGAGAAACCTCTCCATGCCAAGTTTCAGCAGTCTTAAAAACTTACATGAATTGGGGCTGCATTACAAACTTTAACTCTTGTTGAGCAAACAGTTCCACATTAACAAACCAACCCGGTCACAACTATTACCTGCCGAAGTGTGCTTAAATTTTTCACTCTTCTTCTTCCTCCATTTCCATGGCTTAAAAAGCCTCCCAAGAGTGGCAAATTTGCTTCTTCTTCTGATTGGAGGTGTGTGAGTCCCAGGTACCAGAGAATCTGAACGCATTGCAGCCAGTCTTTCCACTTCCTCAGCTGTAGTTTCAGCACAAGAAGGAGAAAGAAAAAAAAGAGGGGGAAAGTGAAATAACTGCTTTAATAAATCATCAGAGAATCACACAGATGGTCAAAATTTTCCATGGTTACAGAGAACAGTAAAAGAGGGAAAAAAGTGTAGTCATTATTTTAGCATTGTTTTCTATGATGGGGCTACAAAACTGATGGATAGGGGCAAAGCATTTGATGTCATCTACCTGGACTTCTGCAAAGCATTGAACACTGTCCACAACACTGGAGGGAAGGGATGCCATCCAGAGG
>NW_009944750.1:0-3623 GCF_000696875.1 Nestor notabilis
TATCCACTGAGTGGTCTGTCTATCAAATTGACGTCTCTCCAATTTGTTGGCTCCCCCAACAGAGTATTTCTTCCCACTCATGTTAAGTTGTGTCACTGAATAGTGTTAGCGTTAGCTGTCCCTACTGGGAGTCAATAGCACACTAATCTTCACATATTTTTACTTTAATACAAGTCTGAGGCTGAAATTGAGATTTGTCTCCAGTGGGTCAGACAGTGCAGAAACACACACAAAACCACAATGCCTATAATCAAAAGTTTACATGCTCAAGAAAAGAGGTAAGAAAATAAACAAAACCCCCAAACCAGATACAAAGGTTTCAGAAAGCCATACAACATACAAGCAAAGTTACCATGATAATGACTTTCACATACCATGTTATTTTAAATTTCTGATGTTTGGGGTAGGATCGTAATCCCTTACCTGTGTTCTGAAGCACTTTGCTTCAAAAGTAATTCTGTAGTTCCCTGGTGTCCTTTATGGAATAATAGCAGTTCTAGACAAGGAAAAGACCACATTTAGTTTATTTCCATGTTGGTAGAAAGGTTCATATTTTCCTAAGCTATGACATTTGCTTCATGTAAGGAGAAGGAAAAAGTGATTGCAATAAAATAAAAGGATAGATATAAGAGTATGTGCAAAAAAATCTGGGTGGGTGTGACAAAGAAAGTGAAAAGATAAAATCTTTTATCCTACATGCTTTTATGTAGGATAAAACAACTTTAAAACAAACAAACAAAAAAGCTGCAAAACTTTATCAAGTCACAATGAGAAAGGAAAATGAAAAGGTTATTATTTGGCTGAATTGAAACTGGAATGAAAAATTGTGCTATTTATTTTCCAATTTGTAAATATCTATCATTTAGCAAATTATCGCCAAATTAATTGAATAATTTATATGCTGCTAACATAATGTCCTGTGGTTATATAGCCAAATCTATCCTTAAAATAATGGATAGATTTTAAATTAGAGCCTGAGCTAACACAAATTTCAGCAGATGGAGAATCCTTTTGTTAATCATCAAAGCACTTAACAAGGAGAATGAAATCAATGCCTGAGCACTTATCCTTTAGAAATTTATGTAACTTTTACACTTGATGAAGTACCCAAATGACACAATCCAAGACTATAACTTCATTATTTTCAGTAAATTGGAGATGAGTAAATGCAAAAAACCCCACACAGTAATTGTTTAACTGGTAGGATCTAATATTGCAAAGAGCACAGAGTTGAAGTACAGAAGACACAGAACACAAAGAAACATCAGACCTATTTTTCCAGCTGTGACAAAAGTTAAAGACTGAAATTTACAGTAATAATAGCATACTGCAGTTTGCATAAAACCTACAGAGAATTCCATAGAAGTTGCATAGAAACATGATAAATGTGATAATTCATTATCAAAATGGTAGCAAAACTGTTTAAAGTTCACAAACCCAAAGCAGATTATAACAGTGGAACAAAATATATCATGGCCCAGGGCTAGATGACAACCGTTCTGACAGCTGGACATGTCAGACGAAAAAGTCCTTCCAAGAATACCTAATGGAAGCTAATAGCCAACTCCTGCTAGGAACCAGCTGAAAACTGGAAAACCTCCTTGACTGAAAATTGCAAGTAATTTTTTAAACTTTGTCCTGAAACAAAAAGAAAACCAAAATCTATTATTTACCTTCCCTATACAGTATGGGGATTTTGAATTGTCTTTAGAAAAAAGTTGAAAAAAAAAAAAAAAAAGATTTTACTTAAGTTTTTCCTACTTGTTCAAAAGCTGTAGTGGACCACAAAGGTTGGAGGTTAGCAACAGTGGTTTTCATAACCAGCAGCAAACTACAGGTCTTGTGGACCCTGGCTTAGATTCAGGAATAAATGGGAAAACAAATTCTGGCTGCTGACTGCATTGCAACACTCTTTGCATGATTTCAGCATTATGTGCTTCTAAGTACTAAGAGGTTAAGGAAATATTTATTATGTTCTTCAAATTACCTTGACATTTAGCATTCATAGATAATCTTGAATTTCCTCCGTCTTCCAATATTTCTTGTTTTCTTTGCAAAACCCAAACTGTCCACCTCCTGAAATTCACACCACCTCAGAAGGTCTCTTGTGCAACCTTCTGCTCAAAGCAGAGTCACATCTCAGCTCAGACCAGGTCAGTCAGGGCTGAAAACCTATTTTTTCCAGACAGGGATTTACCAAGAATTCATTTCTGTATGTCTGAAAGACCTGCAAAGCTGATACACCAACATCAGCTTTATTGGCAGGAATTCTGGGGAATGATGTTGCTGAAAGACAAAAGAACCACTGGTTTTGAACCACATACGTGTGTTTGCATGTTTGCACAATTTTAATTCTCAGTCATATGTATTAAAATACGCAACTCTTGGGAAAGAAAGCCTAGATGTGTATTTTAAGTAAAAAAGGAGTAACCTGACTGCATGATGCTTAATATAATGGAAGACACCATATATTACCATATCACTGAATTATCTTTCCAGATAATCAAAGTACTACTTACAAGAAAATCACCATTCCGTTCTTCAAGATCCTTTTTTGAAAGTCTTATTTCCTTAGTCAGTTTTATTGTTACCTTTTTCTTGTTCTTGTTACTTTTTTCGTTTGTATAAAACTGAATGTTTATCAAGAATAATTTATATTTCCTAAGTGTCAGCCACATTACAAAGCTGATACTGAGTCTTTCTTGCTACTTGATGTGCAGTCATTCCTCTTCTCATTATTGCATTGCTAGCCTATCTGACTTTTTTATAGTCCATTCAAGTAATTTATAAAGATAAGAAATAGTAAAAGTCATTTGGAAGCCTGCAGACATCCCACATGGTAAAGCTTCAAATGGATGTGGTCTTTTTCCTGTCAAACAAACTCTTGCTATATATTCACTATTTCTTTTGCAATCCTTGATTTTATTTAGCCCCTCCTTTATGGGTGAGTCAGTGTGGAGATCTTCGTCAATCAGCCAGTTATTCCATCATTGCTGATGTCTTGTTCTTAAAATAAGCATTTTCAGGGGGAAAAAAATAAATTGAAAAAAGTACATCAGATGATGAAAAAGAGACAATAAATGGATAAAGTTTAAAATGTGATTAAGAAAAGCCCAGTTTGTGACAAAAGTAAATTCCATATGTGAGGGATAGTTTCAGTAGATGACCTAAAACCAAACTAGACAAACTTAATGTAATGAATCTCAACACAAATCATGTCAGATCAAAACTTATAAATGCCTCTGGGAATTGTGTGTCATCTCCTTCTACTTCCCATCAGGCTTTCCCATTCTAAAATCCCCTCTGTCAATGTTGTTGTAAATTGCAGACCAAGAAAGACGGATTAAGTTTGAGCAGGCTCCTTAAAGATGAGCTGAAATACCTAGGCAAATTGGTAGGTCCACAGATAGCTTTGCTGTCTTAAAACTAAACAAATAGCAGGCCATAGCAAAGCAATAATGAGTAAGTGCTGCTCTGCTAGTTAGAAGTCAAGTTGAAGTTTAATGCTTTAATCAGACCGTAAATAAAAAGACATGCAGAAAGCCACCAATAGCTCTTGTGGTGACACTTGTACAGATGGTTTGGGCACTGAGGATGTGTCGTGGTTCAAGCCCAGCCGGCAA
>NW_009944751.1:0-3670 GCF_000696875.1 Nestor notabilis
CTGCCATGATTTTTCAAATATGATGGACAAACATAAGGAACACTGGCAGGATATAAATTGGAGAACAGAGAACAGGTTTTCTCTCTTTCATAATAGAATTCTGCAAGCTCAGAAGTACCAGTACTTCCCTTTGTTGTTGTCTAATGGAAAAAAGTTTCTTATAACCTAGAAATTATGATTTAGTTTTCATATGCACCGTATGAGTTATTTGAAACACCCTTTCAATAACAAAATCCTTCCTCATATGTCAAGGAAAAGCAAGGAAAAGCACTTGTCATTTTTGCTTGTAAACTCTGTATTCTTTATTTCCTTACTGAAATATCTGTGAGGCTTTCCTGTAATGGATTTTTTAGGCATGCTGCCTGGGAAAGATATGCTGTTCACAAGTGGCCTATTCACTGCACAGTGAAATCAAGAGGAATTTTTTTCCCCCCTCAGCTTCAAACAGCTCTGGATAAGAAGTACATTTTCAAAGCATGGTTGGTAGATATACAGCAATCTGATTGACTTTTAGGATTCATATGAGTAAGACCCATATACACTGGTTTGAACACTTAGGGCTAGGTCATTGATTTTGGGTTTTTTGCAGGCTTGGTTTATAAACTGCTGTGGGGTTTCAGCACCCCGTGTTAAGCCTTATGATGCCTTAGTATTAGCATATTTTTCTGTCCTTTGTTAAATCATATAAAATTTTTTTAGGCTATCCAGATGCTTTAAATTAAAGCTATGATTCCCTCATGGACTTTAGCTTGCTATGCTGACAACCTCTTTTGCTCTGAAGTGATGATCTTAAACAAGACAAGATAACCTTTGCACAGACAAGTCATTTATATTTGCTGAACATCAGTCCAGGATAATCTGTAAACCTCAAGTGTTTTTAGTTTGTTCTGGGCAGCAGACAGAAAGCATTCTATTTCCCCCAACTGTATAAGAATTATTATAGTTTGAAATGAACTTTTTGCGTTTGTTTTGGGGGTGTTTAACTGTTTCTCTAAATAATCTATGGTGTGACAAAATAGCCCCGGTTTCACCTACATTTAGTTCATTAAAAACTCTGAAATCTGGATGGTTTTGAATGACTTCCATATTTGAGTCTGATATTGTGGGGAAGGATTCTTATTGCACAGACGTGTTATTCACAGAGATGCTAATAATGATGTCAACCGACAAAGTAATCCCATACTTGAATAACAAAGCATCTTACTCTAGCAGCAGAGATTGCTGCAAAGGAAATGTAGTCCATCCATTCCAAACATTGTAACACTAAAAAATGTGACACCAAGGGAAAATTGTGTTTAATCACAGAAAATTTATATTGAATACAATGATAATTGTAACCAAAAAACAGATTTGGCACAGACTATACAAGATTCTACTGCTTCCTTATGTGTTAACACATCTACATCTCAGCAATGCTATAAGACAGATCTACATGAATAATCATTTTTTTAATTTTGGAGGCCAAATCTACAAATCATGTGAAAAGTACCACTTAAAAAAACCCAAATAGTAATGTAAGAATAATTAAATTTTGTTTAAAATTGTAAATACATTCAGACTGGCTGAAACCAACTTTTTATGATAAATGACACAGCCATGAACATTATTAGCTGATCAGAAACAAAACATGTCCCAAAGCCTTGCATACAGCTTATTTTAATACCTTTCTTTATAATCTTACATGACTTCATTCTATAATCAGTGGATCTGATACTATGGATTTTTAATTTTTGATTTTTTTTATTTAGTTGTTCGTTTTTTTGTGGGTTTTTTTTTGCTTTTTTTTTTTTTGCGTTTTTTTTTTTTTTTTATGCAGACCCTCATTTGGCTTTGCTTTAAAATACACATTTGCCAAAGGTGAAGTATGGATTGCTCTTGGTATCTGCTGGATATGGAAGCAAAATCCTTACATAATGGTGAAGTGCATTACTGCTAACATTGATAAACATGATCTATCTATAAAGATAGTCTAAACAGCAGGGTGCACAAGTCATAGGTCATGGAATGGTTTCAGCTTCTTAAAAAGTATACAAAGATCCCCTGAAAAAGGAAGATTATTAAAGAAAAAAAGCAACAAGCAATTATTTTACCCTTCTGTTATTTTACCCATATCGATTTATTTTTCATCAAACCACCATAAAAAAAAATGTAAATTCTAACAAGTATATTTTTATTCCAAACTTTTGTGGGTTTTTTAAGCTTCAAAAGATGTGCAAAAAAGGACTTAAATCATCAATTCAAGTTGAACTGAGCATCAAAACCTGAATGATACTGCTGCTACAAATTGGTAAAAAAGGGTCCTATTTTTAGAGGATCACTGATGAAAAACTGAACTACATTAACTTTTATAACATTGATTCAATCACCTAGCATTTTTTGTGCAATATTTCACAATTGGAAAATATGTTATATTGATTGAACACAGATAATCAAACTCCACCCTGCTTCCAAAAAAAGGATATTGGTTCAGAAACCAGAGTACTTGCAATCTGATCATATAAAAAGATATTATTCTGACAAATGGAATATTTACAGAACATAAGCTCTTAATATACTACACAAAATCAGTAAGATTTTTTTTTTAAATAACTACAGTGTTTAAAGTTGGAGGAAGCAATCACTGGATCGAAACCTTGTAAATAAGAGGTCTAACATTAAAATCAGTTTGTCCTAGACTCAAATGACATTGAGATTGGTAGTGAGAGGCACAAAAGCCACTGGCACTACTTGAACCCAAAATACAATTATTGTCATTTGACTAAAAGTAAAAATAAATAAATAAATAAAAAGGATGCAGAATTCCCTTACAGTATTTTACACTGCAACTGGAAAACTGCATGATGGGTTCTGGCATAGCATCACTGGAAACAAATCAAAAGATAAAGGGGGAACCAAAGCCTTGGCAATTTCTTATTGTCACAGAAGTTCCGAAGTAGAGAGGGGAAAAAGAGTAAGGAAAGACAGAAAACATACAGATAGGCTCACAAACCCCCGGATCCAGAGATATCTTCTCGGTCAGAAAGTTTAAATGCCTCCAGTTGTAGCTCTTTTACTTGCAGTCCTTGGAGCCGGTGAGTCTGACAGGGTCCAGACAGAGGAGGCCAGTTGCCTTTATAGGATCAGGGTCTCTTGGATCCTTCTCACAGGTAAGATGCATCCACAGGGCTATCAGGCAAAGGCAGTTCACATTGTGCCCTGAGGGCTGCCGCAGTGTCCACAGTGGTGTCTCCTGGCAGGTGCCAGGCAACAGCCTCAGGGCAGCCAACACAGGAAAAGCATCTCCCACCTTCATGCAACAGGGTCCCAGCTCTGCCCCCCAACCAAAACCACGCTGCTCAACACCAGCAGGTGCTCAGTGTCCCTCAGTTCCATTTTTGCGGTTGTTTTAAGACACACAAAAAGTCTCTTGACCATCACATGTGGGGTCCTGACAGGCAACATGAGATGTCCTCTACGCTCTTCGGAAAGGTATCCTGCCTTTTGGGTGAGTATCATTAAGAAGATGTATGTGTAAATGCAGCATATAGGGACATGGTATAGTAATGGAGTTGGCAGTGGGTTAGTGGATGTACTTGATGATCTTAAAGATATATCCCAAACTAAATGAGTCTATAATTCTATAAAAGAATCCTGGGGAAACCAGCATGGTTTCACTAAGATGAAATCCTGC
>NW_009944752.1:0-19896 GCF_000696875.1 Nestor notabilis
ATTTTTATATATTATTATATTATATTATACTATCTATATTATATAAGGTGCATATTATCATGCACCTTATACAGTATAACGATACAATGGGGAAAATGAAAACACCAGGTAATTTTCCACATGCATAAGAAAACTGCACTTGGTAATAAAGAGTACCTCTACCCAGCCTGAAAATCTGGTAGTCAGGCCATCTCTAGTGACCTCATGGTTCTGCTATGATTCATGAATATAGGAATCCACTAAAATGCTTTCATTAATCCCTGATGTTTTACTGTATGCAAAAGGCATGCAGCTTAAATACCAAATTATACAATAGGCTTTAACCTTCTGCTGTGGCTCCCTCCTGAATCTCACTGGCTTAGGGAGGGAAACAAATGATGAATTTGAACTGCGTCAATGAAAAAATTAGAGACAAGTTAGGGCAAAATGTTTTGCAAGATATGACTATCATGAGTACTACATTTGATTGAATAAACAATATTCTGAAGGCCGCGGTTCATCACCTTTTTATATGAATGAGAAATCATTCAGCTTTACCTTGCTGAAAATAGGTTGTGCAACCCCCATACAAGTGGTGCAGACAGGAACTGAGGGAAAAAATAAAGAGTATGTTAGGGGAGGGAAATAATTTATTTTATTAAAACTAAGCAATTTTTGCTGTATTTCCCCTCCAGCAGTCATTGGTGCTCATTTACATGTAATGTTATGGGATTGCTGTTGTTGCTCTGAAGACAGTTATGTTGTAAAAAACAGGTTCTATTCCTTGTGTTTTCATTAAGCTAACAGTTAACAAAAACAGCAACAAAAAAAACCCACCACATAAGCAGACACAAAAGGTACATGCTAACTGATGAGCTCTACATTCCCACTGAAAAGCAGCAATCACTGTCCTGCATAGCTATTTCCAGAGCCATTGGAACTGGTCCTACTCACAGGAATCAAAAGAAATTATAAAGAGTGGCCTTTTAAAAATGAAATGCTTCCCTGAACTTTCTTCAGTTCAGGTATGGTTTTCTACATCCTGAATCTTTTTGGCTGCCTCCTTTCCAGGGGTAGTAATCAGGCGATGGCAGATCCAGGTAAGCTATATGGCCATGCTCAACAGCAAGCCAACTGCCACCATTTCCAGGCTGTTTGAAATGCTTACTTGCTTCTAGCTCTCTGCCTCCTCAAAGCTGTTCTCTCTTTCCTGATGAAATGCTACCTGGTCTTATCCAGAGGTCTCCAAAACACCCAGGAGATACTGGGGGAACAGTTGTCCATTGACATGAGGGCATAGGAGCTGGCATAGCTGGAGGAACTGCTCACTGGGGCTGGGCCACATTGCCACCTACAAAGAGTTAACCAGCCTGGCTAGACACTCATTCCTTTCATCAACCTGCCTTCACCACCATCATCAAACCACACCACAATTCACACAGCTGCTGTTTCATCATAGCCTCACAGAGAGGTCAAACAAGGCTTTTGCCTCGGCAGAAACACTCAAGACAAGCACCAGGTCTCTGCCGGTCCCAGTCCCATGCAGGCATAATTTCTGTCTCATGCTGGTAGCTGAAGTAAAACCTTCTGCTTTGTCTCCACTATGATATTGAGGCTGCAGGAAGCACCCCCCTACACATAACTACTCCACCAGAAAGCACTCCTTATCCGGTGAACACATTACCTCAGATGCCCAGCCCCACCGTCTTGATCAAGTAATTTCACTTTTCTTATTGATGCCTAGAAAACAACCTGCAAGCCCATCTTTTAAAGTTCACCACAGTAAATTAACCCATTCAAGGGAAGAAAAGATTAAAAAATAGATGCCAGAACTGAGGAAGCAATGTTTGCATCACAGGAGATTTGCTTGCAAACTTCTTTCCAACCTAAATCATGACCCACCATCTTGATCCCTCCAACCCTGTCAATCTTTTTTCCAAGCTCTACTGCACCTTTGAGCAGCACAGTCACGACTCTAAGTCCTGCAGCATTCAGTCACAAACATTTACCAGAGCAAAGATAACGTACATTTCTAAATCTAAAAACCAAGCAAGAAAACTAGCTTTTCCCTATGTAATATAGAATCAGAACTGTCAGTCTTTTTTTTTCTTTCTTATTTTTCAAGGTAAGTTTTAAATTAACTGCTATGCTGGAAATACATTGGGGGGTATTCATTCTTCTGATTCAGATTTGAAAGATTAACTCTTCTATTATTAAACTGTATGAACAGCCGATGACTTGCTGTGCAGTCTATTTTTAAAAGAACATGAAAGATTAGTATAACCAGAATACCTGGAATAAGAACGTTTAGAAAAACTCTGCCATGCAGAAAGCTGAAATTTGTGTTTGAGATCTGCTGTATCAATTTACAGTTAATCCCAGGCTTGCTCTGAGGGGGGCTCAGGTCACTTTTTAATGGCCTTCAACAGCTGCACACACATGACCCTCCCCTCCCCAAACCAGCATGCAACACACAAGTCTATGCTCCAACTATGGGGATGATTCAAATCCTTACTAAAAAGATTTGGTGCCTGGTTTACATTCAGAATGGCATGTTAATTTGCAAGAGAAGGGATATCACAAGTTTGTCTTTAACAAAAATGAGCGGGATGTGAGGGGGCTATTTCAAACTGGGATTGATGCATTTCTCTAGAGCCACCGATTGGTCCCTTGGAGGTCCTGCTAAAATCCTGATGCCCGTATTGCAGAGGACTTGTGCTTTGCAGAGCTCCAGGGTGAGAAGAGTGCGAGGCACCGGAAATTCCTCCAAAGCATCACACTCTGTTTACTGCTTAGCGCTACTCTTTGCAGACCAAGGCAAACCCCTCTAACAGAGGTGCTGCTCCTCATAGATCGGTTAGTAAAACAAGAGCCCTTCATGCAGGTCCTCTGAGGGTCTCCTAAATGTCTCACCCTCCCTATAAAACTCAGTGATTTTCTGTGAGAAGATACTCAGTATGCACTTTTCAGCATCTGTTTCCTCAAGAAGTTCAGCATGTCTAAACCCACCCCAGCACTCCTCTGCATTCAAAGGAACAACACTTCATGTTGCAAAAACTCACTTTTTCAGCACCTATCCCTAGTCAGAAAGTCTAGTAGAGGTCGCCCTCAGTGAATGGTGTCTTTCAGAACCTCCTTCTGAACATTACACCCCATGAAGGGCTTACTGTCATTTCTTGACCTACTAGCTCCAGTCTACAAGGAGCTGACATAAGATACTAATATCAAACACAAGTTACCTCATTTAGAAAACTTCTTTAACTTAAATAAAGCACTACTTCCAAATTCACTCCATAGACCTGACTAAGCTGAGAGACAAGGGACATGAAACACACTAAGTGCTAATAAAATTATGTGATGCCTTGAGAACAAGCTTTATTTTGGTGGTAATTGCTGCATTGTGTAAGCTGAAGCAGGAGAGAATTCACACACAGCCAGCTGAGGTGGCATGCGATGATTATCACTCTTGAAACAAGTATTACAACACTACGTCAGAACAGCATCAGCACAGCAAGAGTTAAGAGCACGTACTTTACTGCTGGGAATAGTTGGGGAAACAGAAACAGTAGGAATAGGATCCTTTACAATGACTTCAGCTTTTATTAACATATTTTTACAGGATATCCCAGTTAAGCCAGACAGCTTGTTTACAATAGGGCCCTGTCCAAGGACAGCTTAAAACTATTATACAGTACATACAGAAGGACAATACAGTCCCAGTACAAGCTACCAGCAGGCAGTAAATCATGTCAAAGCCTCATGTTACACCTGATTAACTGCTTGGCTCCAGTACTACAACCTGTTCCAAGAATGCTTGCTTCAATGTAGTTAAGAGTTGTCAGAGAATTTATGTCATTTGATGGCAAGTTACATAAAATAGTGCCCCAGTGTATCATTTAAGAACCATTACCTGGCATGAGCTGCAAGAGTGCGTGCTTCACACCTGCAGCGTCCTCTGGTGCTATGTATCCTTAAAAAGGGACTCCTTTTAGATGTCTCATTTACTAAGAGAAATCACATCACCTCTGTCCCAACAGGATCATCTGAGCCTGGATTACAACTCTATCTGAATTACACTTCATCAAACGCATCCAGAATTTTATCCCTTAGGAGTCGGTCCATCCTCAACACAACCACTGCAATTAAAATAGATTTCCCACAGAATTTTTCTTGATTCTGTGAAATGGCTTAAAAATAGATATCCTTGTGCAATTGAAGAACTTACAGTTTTCACTAAACACAGAAGCCTGCGAGTGGACCCAACAATGAAATCTTTACACCACCTGAACACAAAAGAAACCTTGTTTCTGTGGAGCTCAAAATCAACCCAGGCCACTAAAGAGGCAAATTGCAAAAGCATTCTAAGGTCCGTAGATTGCACGCCTGTCAAACACACAAGGCACTATGAAAACCAAGCAATAATCTTTATGAAGTCTGTCTTCATCCAACTGTCAACCAGCAAACTGTGTGGCATTAACTGAGCTGTCAAGTGTCTTGATCAAGAGTTAGAGTTTAATTGTAAAATCCACTAGCTCTGCCTCTGTATGCACAGCTTTTTCCAGAGCTGTGCAGAAGCTTAGCAGAAAGCTGGAGCTCAACTTTAACAGAAACACCCTCGACACACACACAGGTGAACAAATCCAACATTTCTATAGGGTTCTTCACACTTGGCCAGCAGGAGGCTTGTTTGTAGTCTAAGATTAACAGATCACCATCTTTTTATAAAGTACAATCTCATAATTTTCACATCTTCCCCTGGTCAAGGCAGGTGATACTTCAGCTTTAGCCTTGATTTCATAAACTGGTGAGGTGGTTTGCGCTTCAAGTCTCTGTAGGAAATGTAAACCCAATAAAAAGGAGAATTTATTGCATTTAGCATATTGCCACACACATGGTGGGATGAGCACCTGAATTTCTCCTCTTGCTTATCGAGTGAGGCAATTTCTTATTTTAACAATTATATCACAGACCATAGTAAAACAATTTCATCTAAAATTGAGTTTAATTAAGTCTTCCAAAAACAACTGCAGAACAGCAGAGCACACATCTGTGTGCAAACCTATTTATCTGATTTTCCTGCTTAGTCATAAAGCATTTCCTACAGCTGTTATCACAAGAAGAGCTATTAAAAAATCAAAAGCCTGATGTTCCATCACTTTTCCCTGATAGATGATGACAAAAAGTCCTTACTCTTTCTGAAGTAAGACCCAAACTAAATACTAAGACCTTCGTGAAACAGATATGCAAAATCTTTTAGAAATCCAGATTTGGAAATGCAGATCATCCAAAAGCTGTAGTGACATTTAAGGCAGAGGAGAGCACCTGAACAGTACCACTGTGGTAGCATTTAAACACAAGCCGTTGTGGGACTGGGAGGCAAGAAAGAAATCAGCACTCATTTCCTAGCTAGAAGTGACATGAGAAGACATGAGTGCTAGGCATGGGAGAACAGCAATCTGAAATGGAAATGCATATGACAGCATTTCACGGGGGGAAGCTTTTGGGTAAGCAGTTAATGCTGGGAGAAATATTTGGGTTTGGGTTAGGTGAGGCCAGCTTTCCTGAGGACTTCTGAATCCTGAGCAGCACAGGACTTGTCCTTACAGATGGCACAGCTTCAAGGGACAGTAGCTCTGGCAGGACCATCTCTAATGCTGCCATGTTATGGATTCAAAACCTGCAGCTGCCTAGCTGGGGAAGGAAGAAGGGTGGATGGAAGGCAGCTCAGCCATCATTGAGCTTAGTAGTTGTAATTGTCAGGAAGGCTGAATGTAAGTGCTCACAGAGTTTATCATATTGCTCTACAAGCCTTTGGGTTCGATGGGAATGAAGACCTATGCTGCCATGATACGAGCCACTGGGCACAGCCTACCAGTTCAGACACGGCGTACAAGATCTTCTTTGTGGCTAGAAGTCATGCTGACTGCTTGGCAGGCAGAGCGCTCGTGCTGCAGCACAACAGTCGGGTCCAGAAGGGGCTTGCCAGTTGCCATTCCATTTAGTTGTCGTTTGCAGAGCTCAGTGTCTTGACCAGCCTTGATTCTTGTAGATTTGAGCTGAACATTTTAATCAGATCTGCTCTGGAAAATACAAAACTAGTAAATTTATTTCTATCCAGCTCGTTAATCTCCAGGTGGTTTTATTTAACAGCAAGAAAAATCAGAGGTTCAGACTGAACTAAGGTTTTGGTAAGCTCAGCTCTTCAAAGTTCAAAGTACAACTGAAAATCTGTGACTAAAGCTAGCTGTGTTCATTGCCTTTCTCAGTTGCATGCAAATGCATTAAGTGGAAGCAGTGGTATCTGCCTGTATGGACTTGGTGACCAAGTGCAGATATTGCTGCACTACGTGATTTTCTTCTCTCAGTTTTGCAAGTCTTCACCCAGAGCATCAAATACCAGAGCCATGATGTGTTAACACCACCTTTCCTGTTGAACTATGCTCTACCCATTCCACGCTAGGTTTCCAAGAAGTGTGTGCCTCTGGTAATTCAGCCTGCTAGAAGTACTTGTAAGGAAAAATTGAACAGAAACTGCTATATTCCATCCAAATGGATCTGTGCAATTCATAAATTTACTTTCAAAAATACACCAAATATACCCAGGGGAAATAAACTAACAATGTGGATTGCTGCCTGAAATCATTCTACAGATAGCTTAGGGCATTTAGTCTTGCGATGAAAGAAAATAAGCAAGAAAGAGAGATTAGCAGGCTTCACAGAAATAACATGGTTTAGTAAATCCAGCACTTCCCCTTCTGCAACAGAAAGTCTGACATCACCTAGATTTATAAATAGAGTACTGTACATGTTGGTTTTCCCAGGTTAGAAATCTCTGCTGATAATTTCAATATTACACAGGAAACATGCCCATAGCAGTAGAGGGCTAGCTACTACTCTCATTTAGACATACCTGCAGATTTGTGACATTATTATTTCACTGCACAGCTTTGCAAGAGTGATTTTACTGCAAATGAGACTACTTCCTCATAAAAAGGCATGTACATTCAAGTAAGGTATTGAAAGACAACTGAAGTTTTACTTTGCCAGTATATTAGGCTAGATTGACTCTTGCTGAGGAACAACACAAAGATAGGAAATGGACTTCAGGATATCTCAAAGCCAGAGAGTTAGGAGCTGAGCTGCCTAAATACACAGCAAGCCTCAAAAACATGACAAGCTTTCTGTTATTTAAGTTCAACAGAATTTAAAGGGAACGTAGGCACCATCTATAGGTGAGCATAGTTTGATGAAGCTCCAAAACATAAACCTTTGGGGTTTTTTAGTATTTCCCTTAAAGGAAATAGTCATGTGATAGTGGTTACACTTAAGCAATATAGTGGCAAGTTTTAGCATGTACACTGAAATGGTATTTTGGTACCTTCAAATAACCAGCAGGGTGAGATATCAGGCACATTAGTCCTGACCGTATTGTTCTTCCACTGAAACTACACCTACAGTATTTCAGCACTGCAACAATTTGCACTTGCGTCATCTTTTCCCTTATTAAAAAAGCAGAAACAACATAAGTTGACCAGTGTTTCTACAAGCAACTCTTGCTCAATTAAAATGATGCATCCAAACAGATTTATGCTACACCCTGTTTTGTCATGGAAGTAGTTAATTCCAGGCGATGAGCATATGTGGGTGTCTCTGAACTCCTGTTTTAAACATATGTTCCAAAGATACTTTCCATATAGTCAAGGTCAATGGGGAAGAATCAATAAAACTAAATCGTTACAATTTCACAGAAGGATAAAGAAACTTATGTACAAGAAAGGTGTTTGCTATTTTTTGTTGTGGTTTAGTTTTTTAAGGCTTGAAATCTTGGGATCCATGAGAGACAGAATCACAGAGTAGAAACTACATTGTGAACAACAAAACAACTACATAAATAGCCTAAAAAACTTTCCCTTAGTTATCAAGATGCCTGTAAATATTTCTAGTGTTAAACCTGCCAAATTACCCCTAGTAGTCACTTGTTGGTGTGATCTCATCAGTATTTCCTTGGTTTGTTACATATCACATCCCTGCATGTGAATTTCAACAGAAACACTGGCTGTTCGGGATCCATGTGTTATGGGACCCTCACTCCTAGTTGCACAGCTCCCCTCCTCCAAAAAAAAAGGAGTAACGTGGAGACAACAAAATGAAGAAAGAAAGAACAAAAGTTGACAGATAAGACTAAGGTGATCTTTAAAGTCATCTATATTGTACTTGAAAATCTTTATTCATCTATATCAGGATGATTTTAATAACACCATCTACTTGAAAAAAAGCAAAACAGATAAGGCTGTTCTAATTATACCTCAAGCCCCTATTAACAAATATAATGGTAAGTACCATCAAAACAGCATTCTCATCCAAAACCAACAAGAAATATACAAGCAGGACAACACACTTCCTAGATGGATATAGCTATTTGCATGTTACAGATGGAGAAACAGAGGCACTCGAAGCCAAACATGTTACCCTAAGGGGCTTTGCCTCAAAGTTTGAGTCAGAGAGGCAGCTGAGCAACGTGACTACCGCTTCAAATGCTGATCATTACTCTGCTGTCACCTTTTATTCCCCCTTCTACATTTCTACTGCTCATTCAACTGCACACCCACTTACCTTTAAATAATAAGCACTTTGGGTGAGAGATGCATACAATGTTTAGCAAAATTGAGTCAGATCCTCTAAACACCATCTCTACGCACACAATCAGAGCGGTAACAGTCCTAAGCCTGGCTATAGGGTGGACTGGAAGGAATGATTGCAAGAAGGAATTTTTATTGTAATAAAGCTCATCATATTAATCTGACACTTCTGTTTTGCATAAATGATGCCCACCCTCACCACTTAGAAGCATCTGTGTGCTTACCATCATGCTTTTTTCCCTTTAGGTCAAACAAGCATATCTGTTAGAGATTAAGATATAAACACTAAAATGGAACAAAAAAGGAACCATAATTAGAAACATCCCTTTGAAGACAATACCAAAATAGTAAAGCAGATACTAAAACAAATCAAACATTTTTTTACTGAAGAAACACTGCTATGATCTGGCAGATACATGACATACACAAACCTGAACATTCATGGAAGACCAAACAGGCTTCTACAGTTTGAATTTGAACTTTGCTCCTGGGCTGCTTGAAGTGCCTTTTCCAACCAGCACTCTCTTTAGCCTGGTTTCCATATTCAGAAAGAATATTTACAACTCATGGAAGAAAATGAACTGATCTCATGTTTTAATGGGTAACAGCTCTTGGATAATCTGAATCTCAGCGTAAGACATAACTTGCTTTCCAGTTTACTGGAATTAGACACACCTCATAACACCCGCTACTTTGGCTTAGTTTCCAGAGGTGTCCCACCCAACTGGCAAGTTATGAAGCCAAGACAATCTTTAGGCCAGAAAAGGTAGCTATGGGTAGCATAGGGAGCTATGGGAGTCTGTTTTGGAAACAAGCTGTATTGAGTGAGTCCAGAGGAGAGCCATGAAGATGACCAGCGGGCTGGAGCAGCTCTGCTCTGGAGACAGGCTGAGAGAGCTGGGCTTGTTCAGCCTGGAGAAGAGAAGGCTCCAGGGAGACCTTAGAGCAGCTCCAGTGCCTAAAGGGGGCATACGGGAAATCTGGAGAGGGGCTTTTGACAAGGGAATGGAGGGACAGGACGAGGGGGAATGGCTTTAAACTAACAGAAGGGAGACTGAGATTAGATATTGGGAAGAAATTCTTTACAGTGAGGGTGCTGAGACACTGGCACAGGGTGCCCAGAGGAGCTGTGGCTGCCCCATCCCTGGCAGTGTTCAAGGCTAGGTTGGACACAGGGGCTTGGAGCAACCTGTTCTAGTGGAAGATGTCCCTGCCCGTGGCAGGGGGTTGGAACTAACTGAGCTTTAAGGTCATTTCCAACCCAACCCATTCCATGATTCTATGTCCTACCAGTATTATCTTTCTGTAACATCAGGCAGAGCGTGATTTTATGTGCTGTCTTTATCAACAGGACCTTTTTATATGGCAATACAGTCCTTTTAATTTTGGTAATTTTATTAGACTGTCTCTTTATAGTCGTGTTCTTGTTTATTACTTGCTACCTAGCACAACATTAGCTTTTGGTAAAGAAAGCCACATGGAAAACAGTCTTCTCCTTGGTGATCTCGGTCAATATAACCACAGTGCTTGCAAGCAATTGTCATGCAACTCAAATGTGGCCGCCTCTGAGTCACTGCAGAACTCCCACATCAGCACACAACCTCCTGTCGTTTAAGAACCTTGTTAAACCTACCAACGCTTGTACCTCTTCATACTGATGAAACAGGAAAAGTTTCAAGACGGCAGCAGGCTTTGTTGACCCCTAGCTATAATCTACTGAGGTTTGGAATCCCTTCACAGTTGTTTCCCCTTTTAATGCTAAATGGACATGGCACAAAGAGCAAATTCACGCATTTAGTCAGAATTAGGATCATCTGTTTGAGGAAAAAAATACGCAGTTCACAAAACAATGTAAAGATACTTGTTCCCAGCAGAACTGCAAATCAGTGTATCTTCAAGTAAGCAAAAAAGTCTGATTTTTAAAAAAAACCCACTTTAATTACTGTCTGGTTTGCTCAGTTGTCTTTTGAAGATGCTTAACATATGGCATGATTTACACAACACTGGTAGTGAGCTCAAGACACATTTAAATCTAGCTGCAGAAGAATGCAAAACTTAACACCCTACACACACAAAGATCGTTCTTCTCATCTGCTGAGTAAGGCCATTTATATATTAGCATAGACAGCTAATTCCTATTGCTAAATATTCTTATAATACTAAGAAATACATTTTAATGTTTTTATATCTATGGCTTGGAGCGGTAGCTGGTGACCTAGGAGCCACCAAGGGGTGGAGATTCTCTCCTTCCAGATTTGCACTAACGCTCCTGAATCCAATTAAATTTTGATTTCAATTAAGAAAGAAGAAGTCTGTGTACAAGGGAACGGCACTTTACAAGATGTCGCCTTCAAATTACACAGCATACAGACTCCAGCTGTACCTCCCTCCCTTCTGTGTTTGTGCACATCCCTTCTGAGGTACCCCAAGGCTCCGCACCCTATGGGCTGTGTCAGCCATAAAGCCATTGCAGAACTGCCTCTTCCAACAAACGGAGGCATGACAAGAGGTTGGGCAAAACCCCTCAGCCATCTGTTTTCTTTCTAGGACTTCAAGGAAAGAAGTTACAAACAGGGCCATATACTACAAAATACTACAACCTTCAATAATATTGATGCCTTTTGGCATCACTCAGTGCACCTCCCAGTGCTCTGTGCATTCAAATACAGCATTATGTTATTTCCTTCACAGTAAAGGCACTTTAAAAATCAACAACATATGGCTTGTAAAACAAAGTTTAAAAAAAGAAATACCACAAGAGATATTAGCATCAGTTTAACTGAGAACCTCTTGCTCAGTTCTCAGGAGTTTAGAGAGCTCAGTGGTTTCTTTTCTGACAAAAGATAATGTCAGTGGTGTAGGTTATCTGCACCGCTGTAGCTATTGGAGCAGCACTTATCAGTCTCTGGGTCACAAGTAGGTCATAAACCTTCATGCAGTAGTTTGCAAAACAACTATACACGAAGGAAGATTTTCCTGAAAGGTATGTGTACATTCCTAGGTATGGAAAGAACCAAACAAAACCAGCACTGGAAAAAAATACAACAATTCAAAAGCTTTGCCTCATTTTTTTGACTGCAAATGATAACTACTGTGGCAGCACTCCACAATGCAGGTGTGATTCATTTCCCCCCCCCAAAAAAAGGCAATTCTCAGATTTTCTCACATTTTTAGGAGGCCATATGAATAAAAAAACCCCAAACTTAAGAACCACTGGTCTAGATGGTGTCACCATCAGGGTTCCCCGTCTGAAAATCTGAGTCACATATTCTCACCAGGCAGATGCTAGAGATCCTGAACTAGAGGAGAGAGGAGGAAAACTGAGATCACAGATTTCCGCTCATGCTGGTTTTAGGATCAATGGTGCAAACTGTACAAAGTCTATTCTGCATTCAAAGCACTAAGTAATGTGAGAAATACATATCATTAAAGATTAGAAATTATATATGAGTCAAAGAATGTGAAAGAAAGAGTGATCAATGACTTGTATTTTAAAGGAGTACCTTCATAGTACCTACCATTTTCATGTTTTGTCAACATTTACACTACTAGACACTTAAGACAGAAGACAAAAAGCCTTTGTTTAACTCTTGTTAACCACTGTGAGTCTAACATAAGACTGCTTGCTGGGATGCTCCCACAGCACACAAAGGCCTGGCAAGGACAGATGCAGAAATACCCAAGTAGTTCTTTACCCATTCACACAATGTGGCCACGTGCATAAAACATTAGCAACACAGCAGTTTGTTGTCTAACACAAGGCAGCATATCAAAGCAAACCTTAGCTTCATTTTTAATTAAAGACAAGGTCCTAAATGCATTTAAAATGAAATCCGGGTGGCATTTAGGAGCTGAGCTGAGGAACTCACTCCTCAGAATTGCTGCTCAGTCTTTTACACATCTAGAATTTGTGGGTGAGTGGTGCCACAGAAGCTGTGCTGCCCATACCCAGGTTTGTTCAGCAGCTTGCTGCCCACTTCAGCCCTAACCCAGTTCTGAGTCAGGACTTTCCAATTTGGCAAGAGCCTCGGCACACTCTAATCCAGAGCACAAGTTCAAACAACGTACAACACACACCAGTCTCAGGGAGGAATTCCTGCTACAAACATCACCTTCCCCTTCAAATCCACCGTCTTCCAAATAAGTAAGTCAGCATTCACCAGGACTCAAAGACCTGGTGTAGTTTCCTTACTAGGCTGCAGAACCCAGACATATTCTCTCTTTTCCTCTCCCAGCAGACTCCTGCAGTCCTGGAACTGCAGGCTTCTTTGCAGTATTACAGGGGAAGAGTGAGGAGTACTTTCTCCCACGGCTAAAGCTGTGCCACTTCATCCAGACCAGGAATGAAAGCATCATTATGCCCAATCACAAAGGCCCTCAGCTCTTACTGGGAAGAAGGCTGGGCTTTGATTCCCTCTGCATGTACGCCAAGCATCATGACTTCTTCACATGAAGTGCAAAGCCCTCGGACTCTGATGCTGGGTTGCCTGAATGACCAGGCTGCAGTGATCAGCAAGCTCTCCCCTTGAATCTCAAGTCTGTTTCTCCAGGAGAAATAAGAGAACATCCATTCCCACCTCATAGGACCCTCATGACCAGAACAGCTTCAGGGACAGTGCAAGATAGGAGCTTGAATGAGCACAGACTGACAAAAGAATTGCCCTTAAGTTTTATCCATGTTCTTTTGTGGCCACAAGCTGCTTTCTTCCCTACTGGCATTTCACCTTATGTTAGCCAGCTCTAGAAATCACTGGTGTCTCCTTGTGAAGACAAGAGAACAACATGAGTTTTGTTCACACCATTAGAACAACTTCCAATGCTAAATTTTCACATACAATCTTAGTTCTTCATATCGTGCTACACCCACAGACACTCAAATTATTTCCCAGCGAAAACAAGCTCGTTCTCATTTCTGGTGTGAACTGATCATACTAAAAACTGATTCATACTGAAAACTTTGAAACATACTATGAGCAGCCACTTGGAAAATTCAGAAACATTTATGATTTTCAGAACAAATACATGATCGTTTTACTAATCCGTACTGCTCCCCTTTCCCCACTGCCATAGGAATTGCACTGAGTGAGGGACATAACAGCACCTTTCCATCACAAGAACCCTTACCTACAGCATGCTGAGGGGCTGAGATCCAGGAATAAGCAGGTTTACAGAGATAAAATACAATCTCATCTGACTGGGATTTGTTATAGGAGACTGGAGAGGAATAGAATCCAAGAAAATGCCACTTTCATACATCCTAGAAGGAACAGAGGGAGTCCGTAACAGGCATGGGATTGCCATTCTCCTTGTGATATCCAACAATGCAATTACGGTGAACTGTACAACTGCTTCAGATTTGTTGATGTCTTACTGCCTAGCCAAGGAAAAAGACAACATTATTTCTGAAGATCTGTGCTTTGTTATACAAACAATATAGAAAGATAAGGAGTTTCAGAGAGTAACGTAAATCAAGAGGTTCTCTTGGTACCATCAGAGTTAAAAACCTGTAACTTCAAAATAGATTATGTCAAGTATTATCAAGCAGAGATAATCAGACTCTGGTTTAATAGCTCCCTTTGTGAAAAGACTTTATTAAATTAATTATCCAAGTTATCTTCTCAGAGCACGATCCATTACTAATTCTAAAATTATTGATCTTTTCATTTGGAAGTCATTGTTTGGCATCACACTGGATGTTGCAATTAACATACACTAGCAAGCTTATAAAACTCAAGGACTCCTCTAAGGACCTAAGAGACTGCAAAATTGAAAATATTCCTAAGTATGCTCAGAAATTACCATTATGCATAGTCATCTTGATCCCAGGCAAAGGCGGCACTAAGAATTTAAGCAGCTATTGACAGCACAAATCCCAGGTGAGCCTGCTATGAGAAAATTCTCTTTTCTCTTGTCCAGCCAACATTGACTTACATACTAATCAAGTTGTACCACCAAGGGTCTCCATTTTGCCCTCCAAGCTTCACTCACAGGAACATCTATACAAAACCACAGCATTCCCCAGGTCACACTGACTTTGTATTCCTTTCTCGCACTCTACTTCGGAAACCACTAATCACGAAGTCTTCAGTTTCCATGCAAACAAAAAGTGATCATTACCAATTGACAGGGAAGCAGTTGTATAAAATAAGGAAAAAGCTTCCTGAGCACCCACAGACTACACTGAGTGGAAAAGGCTATTAAAATAGCACTACTAGCAGTCCTAGTAATCTACCTAACTACAGACAACAAAGGAAGCCTGACTCTAAAGTACATCAGGAAAAGTAAAACTTAGATTTGTACAATACCACTCAGGAAGTGGAAGAGTTAAATCAATCATATCTATCATAGGATGAAATTGCTGAAAAAGATAGTTACAGGAAGAGGTAAATAGGCAAAGCAGATTTACAATGATATTGCACAATGCAAACTTGTCATTATCGAAAGGAAGTTTCAGTTACACTACAAGGTAATTAATACAAGGCCCCCAGAGTTCCTCTCCTTCTCCTTGCTCTTCTAAATTACTTTCTTTGCCCTCACTTCTTTCCATGCTTCCTCCATTTCTCCACAGGTGCCCTTTCCATAAGCAATGACAGATTAGCATTCAGGTGGAATTGAGCCCTCTCAGGTAATTTCTTTCTACCTTAATTTTGTTGGTGTATAAGTTTGCATGGTGACTGTGGGACCCCAAGTGGTATTGGCCTTAACTCCTACAAGAGAGATGCACAGGCTTCTTTCTTCTTAGAGGAGTACTTCCCTCACTGAAAAAACTCACCAAAGAATATCCAAATCTTTCCTCTTGAGAGCAAATACCTCTGCGTTTTCCCAGATACGCATTAAACCACACAGTGCAAAACTGCAAATATGACATCAAGAAGTAAAACAATAAACAAAGCATGCAGCAGCCTGTTGTTCAAAGATAACAATAAATGAAGAGAACTCCTGTTGTCCCAGCTTGACAGAAGACCATCTGGCTTTGCCCTTACTATGAACCAGTGCAGAAGATCCTCTCCCCAGCAGCAAAGCATAAAACCTCCATTAGGGCCAAAGAGGTCTGGGCAAAGGCACAAGCAACAGCAAAAAGCCTCAGGAGGGAATTCCTCTACCTACAAGGCACTCATTCTGACCTGCTCCTGCACTGCTCAGTGGTTGCTTTACCTGCACCTGCGCAAAAGCAAAGCTAGAGACTGCAGTATCAAAAGGATAGGCTGCCACAAGAGCAGAGACCTGAGCTCAATTCAGTGGGAGAAACATTCATTTTCTGTAATTCCTGGTTTCTCATTATTCTCTACATGGCAAGTTAATCACTTTTTCTTCTAGCTGATATAATCTTGAATTGGGTGAGATATGCCTCTTCACATGGATTTATACATCTGCACACATGGTTCAGTCATTGCTGAAAGGGGGAAAACAGTAAATTTTTCAGCAATTGAGAACAACCAAATAGCCAAACCCCCCCCCATCTTTTCTAAGGATAACAATCATTCATTTGGCTACATACAAACACTGAGCTAAGAGTTCTTTCCAGTATTCATAAGCAGCTTTTTACAACATGTAACTTCAGAACAATATTGCTGTCCCTGTCTTTTCCTCCAAGTAAAGGACAGTAAGGGATGTGACCTGCACACACAGCTGCTGATTTATCCTGTGCTTACTAGGAGGAACTACACTGTCAGCAAGACAATTTCTCATGATTACAGTGCTTTCTAGTCCCACCGAGACCAGAAGTCTATGTTCTGAATGTAAGAAGAGAAACTATGAACAGTTCAGATACAAGACGTAACACATGTATAGCATGTACAAGCTAAATGACTCCTTTATGTAAAAGATAGATGACACATACTCTAATTAAAGGTTAGTCAACGAGTATAATGACTAGAGGCCAAACAAGAGATTATAATCTTGATTACAGGTTGGTCAGACAGCTCAAAGCAATAAATTGGCTCCATGTTCCTAGAAACGACTTTGTGAACTTTTGATGAGAAGATTACCATGTCCTGAATTCCTTCTCCATCAGTTCAGACTTTTTCTTCCCTTTAAATAGCCCACACAATTTAAACACTTGTTTCTTAACCTCCTGCTTCAACTGGTGCTGAAACACTACCGAAATGTTACGCAGTGAATATTAACCTTGACCTGACAAACTCAACAGTGGTTTGAACCTTTCCTGGCCTGTGCCTGTCCATACTCTCCAGGGCTGCAAGCTGCACCCTCACCGTGCTGCTGTGACTCAGTGCAGCTGAAGAAATTCTCTCCCCTCCATACTGAACCTCTCCACTGTGAGACACAGCTCCTTGCCCCCGAACTTCTCCTTTCAGCCCACACAGCTGCCTCCTTCACACCTTCCTCATGTGTTAGCTCAGCAGTAATCACTGCATCCCTTGAGCCATCTCCTCCAGGATCCCATTCACACAGCTCTCCTCCAGAGCTTCCTAGCTGTCCTAGACCATCTCTTTCTCCTCATCTCAGTCCTGCTCCGCAGCAGCTTCCCTCACATCCCCAAGCACAATCACATCCTTCATGGTGTGCTAACACACCCCACTGACCCTTCCTCCAAGACAATAGAGCTGAGCCAACCCTCAGCCTCAAAATGGACCCTCTTAGCCCTCACCACCCTGACAGTGTGCTCTGCTGCTCCACAGCCCCCTCTCTCCCACCTGTGCTCTTCAAACAACCCCCCTCTTCCCCAAGCTGCACTATATTCCCATGCACACTTCAGGCCTTTTCGTGCTCAGCCATACCTCAACCCCTTTGTCAATCCAACTCTAACACACTCTAAAGCCTCTTTTATTCCCCTCCTCCAAGTAAAGTGCAGTTCCCTTTTACAGTCTCCAGTGAGCTTCTGTAAAGCCCCAGGGTTCCCCCCACTCATCGTAATGTCACAAGCAACCCCACTTAATTCTCCTGCACCCCTTGCTGTGAGGATCACACCCCTGTTCTCCTGACTCCACAGCCATGGCTCGTATCCATTGTCCTGCATCCCCAACAGCTGGTTCCAGACCTGCTCTTCATCCAGCAATTGACCTGCCTCCACTGCCATACCTGCCCAAAAAGGGGGGGAGGAAGGAGGGAATAGGGGAATAGGAACCATCCTCCCAGAAACTCATCTCTGAACTTCAGATGAAGAATGACATAATTGACAGAGGTTTTGGGAATGACACCTAACTAAACCTTTTCCTAATGGCCTCTTGAAGCAAGCCTGAATAGATACTTGCATTAGATAATAGAAAGCATAGTATGATCTTAATAGCATCCACTCCACCATATAGGTTCTTTTTCCAGTTAAGCAGAGAAACAGCAAGCAAAAAGGGGACTGCAAACCTCCTACTGTCTTATTTTATTGGGATGGTATGAACTACCTGTCTTCTTATCGTTATGGATAGCAGTAAGTAAATAAGTAAGTAAGTAAAGATACTCAGAGAACGAGTGTTTAATCTAAAAAGAAAAATAAATGGTTACCAATAATTACTTAAACACTGAAGAAAAAAGTACAGTGCAATAGTTCCCCCTACTGACAGGCGAAATCAAATTACTAATCAGTTTTGTGTCTTGGATGGTCCTCAAATTACTAATTCAATGTCCCGATGGGGCACCTACACAAGCTTACAGTAAACCATGTGACAATCAGCTACCTTAGAAAATGATGAAGATCTGCCAAAGGGTAGAGAACAAACTGTAACAAAACTCCAGTTGATCCCTAAGATGATTTATCACATACATAGAAGGACAGGGTGCAGTCTTATAGGAAAGTTCTAAAATGTATGTGCGTGTATGTATTCTGAATGAAATGCCAGGATATCAATGCAAGAACAGAAACATGAGTGAAGTGCAGCTGTACCGCTGCCTATGCTTGCTGAAACGTAAAGGACAGATGGCAGCTCTGAGCAGAGACTTGCCAAACTCTGGGTATATTTGGGGACTGACCTCTTCAGACGAACAAAGTCTGGCATTCGGTCTGGTCCCCAGACCCCAGCAAAAGGCAGTGCAAATATTGTCATTCTGCTCCAGTGTCAGCTCTTTTGAGCCAGTGGTGGCTCAGTTGAATCAGAACCAAGAACAGCCACTTACAGAAGTCAAAATGCAATTTGGGACTAGATGGGCATCTGGTAATGAACAGCAACAGCAGCATTCCTCCAGCCTTATATACCTATAGTTGTAAAGCTAACGTGATTTTGCATTTTGGTCATTTAGCAAAAAAATAAGATCCTGAAGAAAATCCTCTAGTACATTATATCCCCATCTCACTTGAAAAGGATAATGAACAAATATGCAATGATACAACATAAAAGAATAACAAATAGAGAGTATATTGAAATAGGCACTGGACCACGAAGTTCTATAAATCAGGATTTTTCAGACTTCTTTTATGTTCCTGGCTCTCTGTATAGAAATGCACCTGAAAAACTGCTGGATGTTATTAAAGCTAATGCCAAATCTCATTTCAAGCACGTGTGCAGTAAATATGATGTCTACCCAGCTGATACGCAGACACGGGTCAGCTGCTGACACCTGTGTACCATTTTCTAGAAGCTGGCTATGTGTCAAAGCTTCTAACCTCACTTTCAATTCTCCCTCTGCTCTAAGTGGAAAATGTAATTACCCCTCAGTAGGGACATGCACCTTCCTCTTGACTGCACCTCCAGCACCTGGCTTGTCACTTGAACCAGGTATCACGTTCCTCCCAGCACACAGAGTGTAGTAGCACTCGGCCGGTTCCCTGGCAGGTTCTCTGACCATGCCTCTTACTCCAGGTTTGCACAGCCTGGCACAGAAAAGCCTTGCTCATGACTGGGGTTTCCAGTAAGACAAAGTATGACAAGTAAAACAAGTCAGTCTAAAGGATCCTCTTTAGGGCAGATGGCAGCTGCTTCACTTCGCACCAGAGCTGCGATCCGACCACTTAGGCTCTATGCTGAGGGAAGATGGATTTGAAATGCTCATAATTTAGCATTTTCCACTCAGTTCGGTTTTAGCAGCATTGTACCTCCTGTTACAGAAATCCTCTTTACAATAATATACTTCTTTAGGGAAAAAACACTTGGAGCGTGTCTCTACTGCCATAATCCTTGCTGTAAGAATATTATTTACAGGTACAACGTTGGATCATTAACTCCTCAGGGCAGGGACCAAACCCTTTACCTTGGAGAGAAGCTCCTGCATCCCAGGCACTGCCTGAAACGGGGCATGCTGTAGGAAGCCACGGCACATGCCGTTTTCACCAAGCCCTTTGCCTTAGAACCGATGTTCACCAGAGCAGGAGCTGATGGTGACCAGCCTCACC
>NW_009944753.1:0-3708 GCF_000696875.1 Nestor notabilis
GTTACTACTCAAACTTTCAGCTCGTTTAGAAAAGCAGAACAGATCAGTTACTTTTAATTACTAGAGCACTTAGACCTAGAACTTTAGGTTTGAATACTCTATTGCAGTATTAACACCAAGAATGCAATTTCAGAGACAATCCGAGATCAGATATTTGCCCCATGACCTAGCAGGATCTCACCAATAAAAATGTGACTTTATTCCCTGAACAGCTAAGCTTTGGTGATCCTTGATTTACAGTGGTTGAACTAAAGCCTAAAACCCACTAAATCAAAGTCAGCAGCAAGTCACTAGTACAGCTCTCAGACATTAACAAGTCAATAGCATGCTCATCACTGAGTCAGCCACAAAATATGGGAGAGGGCTGGTTTCCTAGGGTTCAGACAGTATTCAGGGATACTGCAAGTCACTAAGTAACTACTCTGTTACCACTGATAAGATATAGCTGGAAGTTCTTCCCCAAGAAACTCTCCAGTAAAAGCTAATTAACTTACAGAATACAAGCACTTTGCTCTTTCTACTCTTCTAGAACACTCCTACACCACTTAGAAGACATGGAGATGAGTAAATACAGTTGTCAATAAACCACAGTTTAACAAAGCTACTGCTTGCAGTCATACTTTCAGGTCATTTAAAATTCGGGTGAACAATCACCTTAAACAGATGAAAGGCCTCCTAGCCCCAAAAGTAACAGAGAAATGCAGTGTTGAACCCAACTGCCTTCTAAATAAGGCAAAATACTCCACAGGACTAACACTAACAGATTTTTTTTGTTTCTTTGAGGGTTTTCTGTTGTTTCTTAATCACATTAATGAGAGCTCCATATTTTAAAATGGGACTAAGTACTTTATAAAGCAATAGCAACATAACCTTAGATTAAGGCTGTTCTCTCCTGCCCCTAGCACAGTTTAGAAACCATCTGGCAGTACACTAACACTATACTTCAGTACATCCTCAGAGTTCAGAAAAGTGTATGCCTACTTCTGGTCAACTTAGCCTGTTCGAAGAGAAATTTCACCTCACATCAGAGTTCCAGAAGCCCTAATAAAGAACGTGCACACAAGCAAGTATGGGCATTTCATGACTATTAACATTCTACAAAGGTTCTGTTACAGCTTTTTGGTTTGCAGGCATTAACATTTGTTTGTAATAAAACTGGTGTTCCAACAGATCATAAAAACATTTACTTCAGTCCAAGTTTCTTCAGCTGCATGTTGAAACAAATCAATAATCTTCAATGCTTCCAGCAACATTAGCCACCACCAGCAATGAATATGTAGCTGTTAAGCAAAGAACAATGATGGTTTTCATACAGAAACAGCAACTATTTGTAGCCTTGCAAATACCAGATCACAAGTGAACATTGTTTGATACTCCAAATTCAGATTACTAATGTATGGAAAAGGCAACAGCATTAGATACAGTTATTTCCTCTTCCTTCACCTATGATGGTAGATCTATGATCTTGCAGGGTAAAAAGAAAGATTCCAAGAAAAGGCATACTCCCCTCCCTGTGTCATTCCCCCTGCCACACCACCCCTTCTTCCATAATATCTAGTCCACATCACAGTTAATAGCTGATACTGCCCACTAGATTGAGAAATTGATTTCTAGGGAAATACAGTATCATAGTACCCTTAACAAATAGCAAGGCTGGTTTATGGAAGCAGGTGACCAGGTCAAGTTCGTAGATCTGCCCCAGGATTTGCACATTACTTCACAGCCTTCCCTATGAGAGGTCAGAGGTCCATGGACTAAAGGAAATTTTAGATGTTTAATTCTTACTCTTTTGTCTCTTTCAGTAACTTGTTCAGAAGCAGCCAATTCAGGGACAAGCTTTGTCTGCAAAGCTCCTCTTGTTCTTTTGCTCATAGGTAAGGAACTGTTCCCTTTCAGACAGAAAAATCATTAGCTACTCCTGGTACGGCAAAGCAAGCCACAGTTCTGGAATTATCCAAGCACACTTCACATGTCACAAGAAAGTCAAAGGCAAGAATAGAAAATTCTAATGGTGGAAATAGTTCAGTATCTGTGGCAGCAAGCTCATGTTGGCTGGCAATGATTTATTGAGAAAATACACACTTAATGCATACATGATCAGAAAGCACAGAGCCCCTAACTAGCAGCTGCCTGCAACTAAGGCCATCTGTACCAAAATACCTCTGATACACTGCAGGGGAATAGTAATAACACTGCACAAAACTTGGATTGTTTTGTCTACTGCCCAGCAAAGTACTACTCAGCTCTACCAGTCATTCCCCTTCAGTCATCTCTCCCCTTCTAAGAAGACTTCTCTACTTTTCATCCAAAAAGTCTGCGAACAAGTCACTCCTGATTTTCCAGGAAGTAACTTAAGTGGTTACTGTCTCATCCTGAAGCTACATTGCCATCCCTGCCAAGCAAGCTGCTTCGTACAGGCATTTCAGAGGTCAGGTAATACTACACTGCAAGCCACTTGGCAAGTTCGAGACAGAGCAGCGCCTTCCATTAACATCTTCCCACAGGATTTCAGAAACACAGAATATATCCTATAGCTTGGGATTTCAGTTGCTGATATGAAACCTGTGTCCCACCTTACTTAGCTACTAATCTGACAGCTTCTGTTTTAGTATAACTATATAAGAGCCAACCAAAACAGGCTGCTTAAAGCACACGAGATGCCATCCAGCAATTAAGGTGTTCATAAAAGAGCAAGAACAGTTTCAAGACCTCATTGAGTGTTAGGCTGTAAGTAAGTTAATAGCAAAAAGATTCAAATTCACTAGAAAACCGAAACCTGCATGGTTAAAATAATTTTGCAATGTTTACTTCTTATGGACCACAAAGCCACATCCTCTACAAGGATCCCCTAAATCTTAAGGGAACTTGTTTCAAGCAGTATCTTTCTGTCACCTAAAAGAAAGCAGAATGCGACTTACCAGCCTAGAACACACCTCATTGCTACAAGATGGTATCTCCCTCCCCAAAAAATTACGTAACGACATGTTGGTAAGGTGTGAGGTCCACTACCTACCCACCTAGAAATCATGAGTCAGTACTAAACAATGAGCTTCTCCAGTGGGAATAGAAGAATGAATTCCTAGCTTTCTGTTCAAGCTCTTCAGAGGTTATTTGAAGACAATATGAGAACAAGGGAACTTCAGCCCACACACAGAATGACAAACTTGTGGGTTTAAAAAGTTAAGCATAAAACTTGACATAGAAAGCATGCTCCCAAGTTGGTTAGAGAGAAAAAAAACCCCAACACTAACAAAACACTAAGGCTCACAAAACACTCCTTGTCTCTCCAGAGGAAGTCAGAGTACCTTACTCCTATCTTGGACTACAGCATAAACAAAACGTAACAGACGAGTGAAGGTGGTACAGTATTTTTTCCTAAAGCATCAAGAAGTCCAGCTTACTCTAGTCCTTAGTTTTAAGGAAATAAGTAATCTTGATACTGGCACATCGGTAAACAGCAAGATCTTACTACACACAGACTATTACTTCCACGAAGCTGTCTCGTAGCATAAGAAACACCTCAAGCGAACCGAAGCAGACACTGAGGACATATGCAAGACCCTGCACGAGCATGTGACTGCGTGGCTACTCACATGCACGGGGCATTGCATAACCAGGACACACCACAGGACCGCGGCACCCCGGGCACTGCCGCTGGGCGCAACACCAAGGGACCGGGCGCAAGTTGAAGCCGGCTAAGCCCAAGCA
>NW_009944754.1:0-5227 GCF_000696875.1 Nestor notabilis
GCCTTAGCTTTCCTGACCTGGTCCCTGGCTCAAGTGTTAAGAGGAGAAACAAGGGGAATATAAATCATTACTGCTCGCCCACACAGACCAACTTCTAACTGGAATTAGAGGCTTCTCTAATTCACAGAAACTTCTAATTATGCCATGGTAAAGGTTTTGTAAAGCAGGGAGTGCCTGCTTTACAGCACCACAATGTAGACCCTCATCTGCCTGAGAACCTAGAAGTAAACCATTTTGTCTTTGAAGCAGAAGGAGGCTTGTTTCTACCTGCACTAGGAGCCCAGAAGAAATGTAACATTACTCAAAATTAAGCCCCCTAGTGAGTAGAATTGAATGGCTATATATCAAGACAGTTTTAATATCATATCTAATTATGTACAGTAATTATAAAGGAAAGCAGCAGTAATCCTCTCCCAATATGATAGACATGCTGAAGTTCTTTTTAGTGTGGGATGCTAAGTCTTTTTTTTAGCAGTACTGTAGCTCATGGCCATCAGTGCCTACTTAAGTCACCAAATGAGGTTTGATACCACTAACCTAGACCTCAGTGTCAGGAAAGGATTTTAAAATTAGAACTAGCATCTAGCAGAGTTGACTAATAGACTGGAGAGATCAATGTTGATCAGAGCATGATTGCAGCTGTCAAATATGTACACCTAACTACAGAGGTAGGGTTCAGCAATTCAAGGCAGTTTATCAGTGACAGCACACATGCTGGGAGAGGCACTACACATATATGAAAGCAACTGCAAACAGAGAGGACGAGTATAATTCGGGGGTTGAAGATTCCTGTGTTTCAGACTGAAAAAGAACATTAGTGCAAGCTACAGGGGATCAAGCATTTCAAAATCATAAACCCAAAAGAAAATAATTGTTTAAGATGATACAAGATCTGTGAGAAATAGGATGAGGCTAAGCAATTGCAGAATGTGCAGATAATGCAAGTGCAGTTAAAGAACATTTTAAAGTGATTAGTCTGGAAGTCAATACTTCTGAGAAAGAACTAAAGTCATTCTAGAGGTGATGAAAAACATACATTGGTGCACAGTAGGGCTGTTTCCACCAACACCTAGATATGACTCAAAAATGTTGTAATACTTAGACATCTAACTATTTCATAAGTACCACTAAACTAAAAAGCCAGAGATGTCTTTTCAGTCAAGCTTACCTGCTGCCGCAGGATACACCAACCAGGAATTTCTCAATCAAAAAGTAGTTTTGAAAATGAACATTCACTGAAATACCCATAGTGTAAATAAAAGTTCCATCTCATACTTGGGAAATACACTCAAGCATTTCAACAGTTCAGAAATTTGGACAGAGTGATTTTGCACTAGTGTTTCAGTACAAATCAAAACAGATTGGCCTGACCCAAATTTGGGGTTCACATGTGATTACTTTTAAGATTAATATCTTGCTCCGACTCAGGACAAGAAAGATCCCAAATATCCAAAGTTAACATGGGGAAATCAGAGCAATTCCCTAATGCTGAAAAAAGGAGTGCATTTCCACTGACTGAAAAATACATGTATTTTTATTTTTCAAGTGTCAAGATTTTCCTTATTGGTACTTTTGGCTTGAAGAGGAATTTAGAACATGGAGTCTTGGACAGGGCTGTGTCTTCAGAAGAGTCAGAAGCAAATTCAACTAGGTAGAGACTGGCATCTCACTTGTAGACACTTAGTGACATCAGAAGTTTCTGAGAGCCTGAACAGTTTTGTCTTAGTAGAATTTTACACCTTTCCTTTCTTCCCCCATCTTTCCTAGAGCTTCCCTGAGTTTAGACATAGAATCATAGAATAGTTAGGGTTGGAAAGGACTTTAAAATCATCTAGTTCCAGCCCCCCTGCCATGGGCAGTCATTTCTGATCACCTGGTAAGTTTATGACTTTTTTGGTACAGCTCAAATGCAGGAGTCTGTTGCACAACATTGCAACGGAGAAGACCCTAAGGCTTCTGGCTAATTGCCCTGGCCAGCAGATCTTCTCAAAACAATACATTTAAGACACCACTGCCAGCACTTCCAATCAGTGTCTGGGGAGAAATAAGATATTTTTGCATCATGCTTTCCATTAGATGAGTGCTGGGATACAGCCAGAGTTTTATATGCAGTGAATGGAAGAACCGTGATAACAGCAGATTCTATTCTGGGTTCCTGCCACCATCTACTGACCTTCCCTCCCTCACTAGTCATTATGTGAGGGATATAACATGACATTTCCCTGAGATTTCTTACAGACTGGCAGGCAATGGCCCAAATCTACAATCAGTTTTGCCTTTGATTGTGGAGGAGGAAATAAAAGTACAACTGTAGTCAGAAAAAAAAACTGGCCAAGAAGGCATATTCTCATTCTACAAAGCTCATCCTTGTACTTTTGTAAGTCTCACTGAACTTGTGACAAAACTGAAGTACCATTTTTTTAACTCACAGAGCCACAACCTCTGTCAAAGACCAAAAAGGATTCTACCCACCATCAGCAAGATTGCCAGATATGACAAGAAGTAACTGTAGAATCATTTACATTCATGATATATACAAAATAACTTTGCTTTTTAGGACCAGGTGATATCAGCAGGGTGGCAGGAGGAAAAACAACACACATCATGTGAGCTAGAAATATAATCCAAGACATGCAGAGTTATTAATCTCTGCAGAGTCTTTCCTCATTAAAAAATTAAACTTCACACTAGCCAGCTTGCCTTCAGCAGCTTGTTACCAGAATAGCTATCTAAAAGGAGACAAAATAATATGAAAAGGTGTATGCAGACAGTGAAACTTTTCTTTTCCTTGTTGCCCACAAAAAGGCAGAATTACAATACATCAGATTAATTCCTTAAAAAGCAGGAAGACTCTGATCAGTGTATCAGCCAAAACACACCTCAAAAATATATCCTTTATCTGCTACTTCAACATCTGTTGCTTAGAGCCTCAGCTGTTTATAAGCAAACTTGCCCTTCACATTGCTGGCAGAGTTATTTCAAATCTGTTAGAGAATAAAGCTGGAGAAGAGCAGAAATATATACATACCAAAGGTGAAAAATCCAATTTCTTCATTAAAACCAATACTAAGCAGAAGCTGCCACTTTAAAAAGTTACATCACCATAGGGAAGTCTCAGCATGCTTTCTATCTAGCAGAAATAAATTAATATTTTAAACAGTTTCTAATGGCTTAGTTTTTTTAATTTGAGCAGATGAGCTCAACAACCTGTTGTTCGACAGCTAGGATACAATAAGGTAACCACCTCTTTTATAGAGAGATACTTTGCAGCACTTCTCTATGGATTTTCAAGAGTGCTTCTTAATTAGAATATGCATTTTACCTTTCCATACACATGGGGAAGGACAGAATCAAAGAATTGAAGGCCTAGGTATGGAGTAAAAAGCAGAATGAAGAAGCTGTATATTCATTTGTTCTTTAATTCTTAGTCAGATGCTGAGACCAGACTGCCCTGGTTTTGCTGAAATGAAATACTTTGTGGCAAAATACAGAATTATATTTGTTTTGTTTTTATTCAATTTGTATATATAAGGGTAAAACCAGAAAAGTCATACTTAAGTCGTATGCTGGAATATCTTCTTATTAAGAAATAGTTTTAATAATTCAAGAACAGAGAGTTCACCATCCAAAAGCTTTCCTTACTGAAAGTGACGATAGCATGTATTAACAAGGTAGCAAAACTTCATTGGGCCATGTGAGTTATCTGTGCCTTTCACTCTATGCATCAGATAAATTGCTCCTTGAATCATATTTTCCTCAACTCTCTCATTCAACTGGTCGTATCCCTGACCTTCAGAGAATTCTCCACAAAGCCAAAGAAACACAAAACCTGCTCTAGCTGAAAAGAAAGTAGCTTTTAAGCACAAATGGGAAGACATGACACTGATATCTGTCTTTATGACTTTGGACTGACCAAATATTTGAGTCCTCTGAGGCCAAGGAGTAAAGTCACAGAAACTGAAACATACTTTTTTGTGCCTAGTTTTGGACCCTCAGTGAAACCTCTGCTGCACTTTGCAGACTAGAACAACTTCTCTGCAATACAGTGCAAGCAGCAGAAACTATAGCTGAAGGCCATTTTGGGAAGCAATTCAAGGGTAGAATGCCAGATGCTCCTTTTTTAAAACTAACCCAACCTTGAGAGTTAGTCCCACACCTCGACAGTGTGAGTTGCGACCCCGTAGCTCAGTGACAGAGCTGCTTTCTGTGAAGTCTGCCACGATGGTTTGCCAACCTTGTGGACTGGCATACAGAAGATGTGCTGTCCTGCTTGCTTGCTCTTTGCTTTTAAGACTGCTTTAACAGTCAGCCTCTACAAGAAGGAGTATGAACTGCTGATTACCACCAGCGAGTCAATGTCAAGACCACAAGATTTACTTTTCCCCCTCTGGTTTAGATTTAAGCCTACAACAAGGCAGAATCCCCCCAGCCCCAAAGTATTAGGAAGCCAAGTCAGAAAGTGCTTCAGTCTTCACTCCTGTGTAACATTTTAACCGTTTAATAGAAAAGCAAATTATTTGCTTCCAAAGGTATGATAGATGTTAGCCAGCTGTGACTGATATAAGCCTCAAAGACAAAGTTTAACAAATGTACTGTCTGTTCAGGAACATGAGAAGGCATGATCAGCCTTGGTCTTAACTGAACATTAGGGGCCTGTCAGTTGCTGTCCCCTTTGGGGTAGCACAACGTTTTTTCTATGCAAGTCTGAGGATGCCAAACTCCCGACTACCCTTGTTGCCCTTCACTGTTCCTTACACTATTGGTTAATGGGAAAAATTACACAACATAATATTATCCATACTATTTGTCTTTAAAAATCTATTTCTCCTCACCTCCAAAAATAAGAAAGCTCACACCAAGACTTCAACACACTTCAAGTTTTGAGAGAATAACATAAAAAGTTATATTATCTCTAGCTTACTTTTCCTATAAAACAGTTACTAGATACTGATTAAACTGAACACTTCTTGTACCTCACCACAAGTAAAGAAGCCTTACACACAACTGGTATATAGCTATAGCTACTCCCCTGATAATCTAGTAGAAGTTTGTTTATTCTTTGTAAACCAAGTATAAATACACACCAGGAGCCAGATATTTTTTACACTTATCTTCCACTTGGTTCTATATGGTACATGCTTAAATGAGAATTCAGTGACCTCCACAGGGCCCTGTCGCACTATGGGCGTTGCTGCTGAATTCTTCCAAAATAAAATAAATATATATA
>NW_009944755.1:0-5886 GCF_000696875.1 Nestor notabilis
CGCCTTCTGTTAATAGCTGAGACATGGGTTGATACATGTGGGGAGCTGGATAGATTAAATAAATCATCTCTCAGTTGTTTGAACTCCTTGGATAGTTTTTCCACAGCTGAAATGATGGAAGGGGTGATATTGTCTTCGAAGTCTCGGAGTCGACGACTCAGTTCATCCACTGTTGGTGGTGCTATGTCATCCCAGGTCACTGCTGCCAATGCGTGGGCATATGGTGATGGTGCACCCCGTGTAAGTTTCCACCACATGGAGGGATGGGGAGGAGAATCGAAAGAATGTAACTCCCACGGGTTGAGATAACAGCACTCCAGTAACTAAGGCATAACACAAACCACTGCTGCTACCAATAATAATGATAAGGGAAATAACAAGGGGAGAGCATACAATTGCTCACCACCCGTCGACCAATACCCAGCCCGACCCGAGCAGCGATCTGGGCCTTCAGGGTAACTCCCCCCAGTTTATATACTGGGCATGATGTGCTGTGGTATGGTATACCCCTTTGGCCAGTTTGGGTCAGGTGTCCTGCCTCTGCTTCAACTGAAGCAACAACTAAAAACATTGGTGTTATCAGCGTTGTTCCCAGGCTGAAAGTCAAAACCACAGCACTGTACCAGCTACTGAGAAGGAGAAAAATGACTGCTGCAGCTGAACCCAGGACAGCCCATTACCTATTAATGAAGAGCTGGAGATTGAAAATTTCTCTATGTCTCAGGAGAATAAAATTCCAGATAATGAACTTGCTCTTTTTTTACAATATGAGTAAGACCAGAATGCATGCTCCAGTCAGCAGAAGCTGATTGTTTCATGAGTTTGAAACCAGATGGACATTAACAATATTATTCTTACTGAGATAAGACAATTTGGCAAGTGGATGTACTTTGGCCAAAATATTTTAAACCCATACATTGCTCTAAGGAAGCAAATGACCAAAATCATAATCTTACATTCAGATAATCACGAATTCTGGAGGAAGACAGAATCAAGTTTGAATCTGACTTTTACAGCTGTCCTCTGTCATCAAAATTGACTATAAAAAAAAAAAAAAAGTCCTGATTGATCACTTACGAACATTTCAGGTGTCTTATGCTAGCAACTCAATAGACTAGGATTTATATTAAAAAAACAGGCCTAGTATTTTACCTCTGACACCTCTATAAGAAGAGGCCATCAGCGATTCACCAATCTGTATCAGCACTTCATATGTGTACAGAACACATGCAGGTACAACTTTATTCCAAGAGTATCTTTTCTATCACCCTGAATTTAACAGTTCCCTTATTTTCAAAAAATCTAACTACAGTAACTTCTCTTTTTCCTTCATCAACACTTCACACAACAAACTAGTTAGATGTCTGATATATCACCATTCTCATCTCCACAGCATTTTCTCTACATTTTGCTTGTCTATAGGAATATTTGGAGGATTTACTAATTCTAATAGTATCCAATTCTTATATATCTTAAATTTCTTCTGAAATTGTTTTTCTAAATACCATTACAAATGGTCTTCAATGTTTCATCATGTTTAGTGAAGACTATTTAGTAAATATTACTCTATGGACAGTTTTATGTTTTGTTGAATTAATAAACTTATTAATGACAGTTTCTACTGCAACTCATTTCTCATGGCATATTAAAAGTACTCACAGGCAATGTGGTGATCCCAAAACACTTCTTTGTACCCTTAAAGGGAAAAATCTGTACTCCCATCTACTTGAAAATCTACTTGAAAGTTGTTTCTTATCATGGAAAAATTAAGTGTGAAAGAACAAAACATAAAGTACACATTGAATTTTGTTTAAAGATAAAGAAAAAATAGGAATGCATACACATTTTAAGATGTATAATATGCTTGAAAGCTGTTATATTTTTTCTTTTCATAAATACCATGGAAGATTATACACGTTGCAGTCTTCTATTTTCTTTAGAATGTACAAACTTTCTAAAACAAATAGCTAGTTTAACCATTGTTCTTGATCTTCTAAATCTATGGTTCTACTATGCAGCCTAAATGACCTGTCTCAGGGCACTCCCTAGTGACAGAAATTTCAGTGCTGAAGTTGGCCAGTTGGCAAAATAGAGATGTCAGTTACCTATTATTCACTATCTGCATTGAACAATCCAGCACAAACAGCAAACATATAGCAATCCTGCTCATCTCTCAGCTATTACAGAGCCCACTCACACATTATGTAAAGGCCTATAGATTGGAAAGATGTAGTTTTTTCTAAAGGCAGTATTGATGACTTTTTGCCAAAAAAATCCATGATTTTGCAGCTGCCCACTCAATGGTAAAGAATTTGTAACATGGTCCAGAATTAAAATTATTTGCAGTTGTAGCAGCTCTTTGAGTTTATGACAAATATTGTGTTGCATTTTATTGTAACGAGACCTATTCATATCCTCCTTTTTGGGATATACAAAGTTGACCTATACAAAATTAAAGTAAAGATTTAAAATAATTAGAGTTAAAAACATCTCTGGGATTGTTTTTAAATAGAAGAGAGTGTTTAAATTGTTCATTCTAACTATGTCCTCAGGTCCAGAATGCAGGCAGTGCTCCATAGGCTCCAAGGTAGCTATTAATTTTTAGACAATTTTTTTTCTACCCTTCCTGAGCCCATCGAGTTCAAGTACCACAAATGATACAGCAATGTTGGGAGTATGTGCTGAGGGTGTGGCATGAAGTAAAATAGGGTTGCGTGAGGGTACAGGGCACACTGGACATCATATACTAAAGGAAGGAGATTCTGTGGGGTAATTTATGGAGAGAACTGTCTCCAGAACATCAACCTTGATTTGTCTGAAAGGAAACTGGTTATTCCAATAAAAATACACAGTCTGGGAGTGAGTTATTCTAAGATCTGTGGCATAGGGATGAATTCTGGTGCTATGTTATTTGGCAGGAGAAACATCAGCTAAAATGTCCTTAATCTGGAATTCTCAAAGCTATCAATTTTCAGAGTTTGGGATAGTAATCTGGGAAATATCACTTTATCTTTACTTACTTCATATAAAGTTCTGTATGCATCTAATACCTCCACTTCTGAGAGACAGGACTTCTCTAACTTAGACATTTAGCAGCACTGCAACACAGATCTTGATACTTGAGAGAAGGACTACATAGAGCACATAGGGGATCATAAAAAAGAGAGGATAACTGAGAAGATCTTGAATTATGTTCTTTCCCCTTCAGCCACTTCATTTATAAAGAAAAATCTGAAGAATTATATTCAATAAGAGACTGTAGATGATGCTGAAGAATATACAAATAACCCCTAAAAGTTACTTTTACAAGTATTATTTGGCATATATAGTACAATACATGCTACCATACTACCTTTTCTTTTATTCAGTTTGGTTACAGAAATGACTTAAAGCTATTTAAATGGATCAAATCATTAGAGAGAATTGTGGAAAAAGAACAGTGATCAAAAAGAGACCAGTGGGGTCAGTTGCATAGCTATTCTTTACCCCAAAACACCTTTGGTGATTAGGTATCACCTACATCGAATTACACACACTTGAAAGTAATGATGTCATTAATCATTCCTTTCTTCTTGGCTATGCAAGACATTAGATAGAAGTATTACATTTGTTTATAGACTGATTAGTAGCTATTATCAAAGTGAAATTCACAACCATTATGCGGTTCTTTTAACTTTTTAATCATAGATGTATATTTAAATCTCTAAAAGTTCTCCATAATTCACAATAGGTATTGCACTTTCAGCTCATTTGTAACTGTATGAGTATTTGGCACAGAACAAAAGTTTATTTCCCTCTCTACCTTGATTATTTTTTTTAATATAATTTGATTTCTCTTTAAAATATGTTTTTTAGTGAATGGAATGAAATTCTGAGGGAATCACTTATTAATCTGAATTTGGTACAAACAGCTATATCTTCTGATGTAAGCTGGATCATTCAGTGCAGCTGCAAATGAGTGCTACTTATTCCCTAGCATTTTGGGGTTTAGGGTTAGGCACAGAACACAAAGTCTGAAAATTTATGGCATAGACCAAAAAACTACTGTATGACTAATTTTGCATAAAGGTCTAAAAGTATCTAGAATGTCTAAAAATCAATCATGATGATGCTGAAGCTGTTTGGATACCTATTCATAGATGTCTATGTACATGAAAATCATAGAAATATAGAATCCTAGAATGGTTTAAGTTGGAAGGAACCTTAAAGATCACCTAGTTCCAAACCCCCTGCTATCGTCAGGTACACCTTCCATTAGACCAGGTTGTTCAAAGTCCTGTTTAACCTGGCCTTGAACACTGCCAGGGATGGGGCAGCCACAGCTTCTCTGGGCAACCCATGCCAGTGTCCCTCCACCCTCACAGTGAAGACATTCTTTCTAAGATCTAACCTAGATCTATATCATTTAACTACCAAAATAATATTGGAGATCTTAGTCTGTACTTAAGTTTTCTATTTCAGAATGAACAGGATGTTTGAACCTGAACAGCAAGAATATCTAATTTTAGTTTGTGAAAGTGTATTTTGTTGATACTCTCATGTCTGCACACTCCTAAGAGAGATTTTTTTTCAGTACAAAGTTACAGAACTATTTCCGATTTTAATTTGAGATATTTACCTCGATACATTTTTAAAATTAACTAAAAAACTATGGTCTGAATTTTATTTTGTTGGAGGGTAGAGATGCACTGCTTGTATCCTGCATTGTGACTCTGCATGGAAAAAGGCAGGCCTTATCTAGTGAACAACTCTGTTTAAAGCTGAAATGAAGAAATGAAAAATAAGTTTTATTCAGTCCCAGACCAAAGTCCACAAACATGAAGGATGCTTTAAGCATAATAGTCAGGAAACAAACAAATTAGCCTTGACCAGTAATGTTACAGTAGAAAGAAATAATACTAGGAACAAACTCTTTCACAGTCTTACAGACACGATGTAACCTTGAAGACTAGAAACCCCTGCAGATTACTTAATTCCAAATCAAAGGGATTTCTGAAAGCCCACAGTTGACTACATAAAGCCAGAAGCTCATTTAACAGCATTTCCTCTTGTTAGGAAGCACAGCCATTTCTCACCTTACTTTTACCTCTTTTTCTTGTGTTTTCTTCTTTTTTTCACTATGTCAAATAGCTGCAAGTAGTATTCACTCCGCCATGGTGTTATGTGTCAACTATTGTCAGATGACATTTTTTTTAACAGACCACAACTTTGCTGCAAAACACTAGTCCAAAGTTCCTAAGGAATACATTAATCATACTATTTTTTATCTAGGGATGACGAATTCTCTTATATGCATTATATTTGTATATCACTATAGCACAATAGAAGTCTATATCAGAAGATTTTAGGGGATTAGGAAGTCTGGGTAGGTTTATTAGACTTAAAACTAACAGTAACAGCAAAGATATTTTATACTTGTTTGAACATTTTTTTAGTGTTTTTTACATCAGGAAGATGCAAAATGTATTTGTAATGTCTTTGTACAGAAATAAAATACTGGAAAGAGAAACTCCAGAGACACTGCTTTAGCTAACAAATGTCATAATAGGGCACCCCTCAAAAATATTATTTTTCAGTCTCTTCAGCAAAAAAAACTTGGTGTGTTCTTTAGAGAGTGCACAAGAAATTAATCAGACTTAAAAACTCTTTGTGTTTCCTTACATTGTCATTTTTGGTCTTCTTTCTTCAAACATAGTAGCATTTTCTTGCAGTAGAAGTTAAAAAATATTATATATATATGAAATATATATCAGTATATGTGGGAGAATGAAAACTATAATGCTGTCGCCAAAGAGAAGTAACTGCTTGGCTGGAGAAGAAAGAGTTAAAGAAGAAACAAAGTACAATCAAGCAGAGCAACCCAGCTGGCTGAGGAGGAGAGAGCAT
>NW_009944756.1:0-1820 GCF_000696875.1 Nestor notabilis
AAAGGTCTTTTCCAACCTATTTGATTCTATGGTTGCAATCAAATGCAGGCTGTGATTTTTAAATGTTGAAAGCTATCTGTTGGTGCTTGTTTGATGATCCTGATGTAGTGAGCTGGGTGATCATAGGCCAGTTCTTATGAAGAAGTATGTTTTTCAAACCAGGGATTACTACTACAGTTTGGCACCTAGTCTCCATACACAACATGTAATTTTTGGTAGAAAGGATCTGACTATCCCCAGGGCAAAAGCCTACTCAAAAAATTAAGACTTCACAGGGTTGTCAAGCATCTTCTAAACATATTTTCTTTAAAACTAAATAGAGTCAGTGTTCTGCCTAAGAGTGCCTTTGTTGAACAACGAATTTCAATCAGCTTTCCAGCACTTCACAAGATACTGATAAAATGAGTTAAAGAAGGGAGTGCTGCTGGTGAAAGAAAGGAGCTTGCTCTGTAAAAGCATAACATAATACACTGTGGCCATGGAGGCATATATGAAAGGTGGGGGGAATTATCATTGTCTGCTCACCATCTTGCAATGTACTAGGTGCTACCTCGTCTGTTGCCATTCTCTGCTAGCGGTGGCATACAGACTTAAATGAAGTTTTGATCTGGCTGAGTACAGCCACCATTATGCTCCCAGAATAAACCTGTGTGAAATGCGTTTGCTCTGGCAAAGCAAAATACTTCATTAGACTTGCCACCTAATTCAAGCTCCTTGCTGTGCATTGTGCCTGCAAAGTGTTTGCATTAAAGAGCCTGTGAGTAGTGATTACTCACAGGTGGATTATGCATTTAAAGGAGATGCCCTTTAAAGCCTCAAATTAGGCATTAGAGCTCTCTGCATTATGACCTGAATCTTAGATGAATATCCTACTGAAGCATCCCTGATTATCCTAATGCGCATACTGTATGAAGGTTAGGGTGCTAATTCAGATGTTTAAATTAGATACCACTAGTACAGAGTGTGACTGTCCCTCTAGTAAAGGTGTTTGCTGATGTCATAGTTTTAATTGTCTTGACAGTATTGAAGGTACTGCCTTACATCCTGTGTAGTGAATGCACATAATAAAATTAAAGCAGGGTAACTAACTCGTGATGACTATAGGTTAAGCAGCATAAGATAGCCTGGGCAGAACATGAGGGTTTTACCAGAGCTTGTGCATAACCCAGTCGTGATGATATCATGGCCCTGCATCAACATCTGGTCCATCTGTAGTAGTTCAGAGGTCTGCAAGCAGGGCACAATCCATTCTGTATTTTGGAATATTTAATCCATTGCTAAAGCAGCAAGTAGCAGTTCTTAGGCATAATTATTTGGAAACATAAAATCCTTGCTCATGCCTGACTTCTTAGGCAGAGAATGTTTTCTTAAGGGGATTTAGAATTGGTTTGTACCTTTGACTTCCTTAATCTAACTGCCTGGTAGTACCTGTTTGACTGTGTGAATATTCCAACTTGAATTAACAAATACTTTTTTCATCTGGCCTTCATATTTCATGCATATTAGCAATTCATAAGTGTTAGGAAATTCTCCAGACTATTGCTTTTCCTGCATACAGACACATGAAAAATGCTTTCCTGAATAAAATCTTAGTGGCAAAGTAGTTCAAAAAGCACTACCTCTGTATATCTTAAAAATAACTACTTTCTTCTCTTCTTCTTTCTTTCCCTGCTCTTTGTGCTGGTTTTGGCTGGGATAGAGTTAATTTTCTCCATTGTAACTAGTATGGGGCTATGTTTTGGATTTGTGCTGAGAACAGTGATGATAACACAAGGGTGTTCTGTTACTGCTTGAGCAGTGCTTACACAGAGTCAAGGCCT
>NW_009944757.1:0-8572 GCF_000696875.1 Nestor notabilis
TTCCAACCCTAACTATTCTATGATTCCATGAGATGGAGGAATGAACTTGTGTGGTCCAGGAGGAACTGGTTGCCCATCGTGTCTCCAGGGTGGGGGGATGGCTGAGAGGAGACCAGCATCCCGAGACCATCAGGAGAAGAAATAACCCAAATTGTGCACTTTTTTTGCACAGTTTTCAATCTGAGCATTCAGTGATCTGTTACACCTACAGCATGGTGGCTAGTGGGCCATATCCAGACTTTTGCGTAAGGCAACAGCGTATGCCTTTGGGGCAGGCCATAAAATCCAACCTCCCATTCTATGCACAGCCCACTACCAACAGCTTCTCCTAGCCCATCATGGGTCCTCCACCTAGGCTCCCTGCAACAGCACCATCTGACCTCTGCAGCCTGATCATCCCCAGGCTCATCCCACATATATTTAAGACCTTCCCAAGGTTTCTAAGTAAGGTGCAGTGCAACCTTTGGGTCTTTCTGGCAATAGAAAGGAAAAGATGCCTCCAGAGAGGGTTTATGTAAAGACCATGGGATGGTTAGCTCAAAATCCAAGCCAGTGGCGCATGGATGTTGTTTCAGAGAGGAAATATAATTTGCATCATCTATAAATACAGGCGGAAAAGTCCATGGTGGTCTGAGAGCTGCCCCAGGCTGGGAAAAGCCCAGCAGGGAAGGGTTTGTTAGAGCTGAGGGGTTTGTTAGAGCTGTGGTTGCTGGGGACACCAGGAACACTCATGCTCTGCTATGCTCTGGGCTAAATGTCTGGGAGCTCAGCCCAGCAGAACGAGTTTGGTAGGTTGCTGGCATATTCATGCCAGTGTGCTTGGTATGAAATCAAGCCCTCACCCTACCTCCCAGTGAGCTGTTGAAGAGCTTCCCTGTTTTGTAAGAGAGATGACAACATCCATCCATCCGTCCCCTGTCAAGCAGGGATCTGAGTGAGGCACGTAAACATCCCTGCACTCTCCTGAGGCTGATGGGCAAGAGGGGGTCCTGCCCACAGCTCCTGCTGATGTGAGGCAAAATGGTGCTCGCCCCTATGTGTGCTTGTGGTTCACTGCAGCAAGCAGCTTTACTCAGCACACGCATACTTTCAGTACAGAGGTATGTGAGAATTTGCTCCTTTGTAAGACTAGTTCAAGGGACAACTGCTTAGTTCAGGCAATGTGGCTTTGATCTCTGGTCTTGAGCTCTATCGAGACACTTTTCTTATGCTGTCTTTGTCCCAGCCTTGTCAAAACATAGTCACATCATATCAGCAGTGAAAAGTTAAATAAAACGCTGAGACTTTAGTCCTTTGCATGGCAGCAAAAAATATTGCTACTGATTTTATTTGTATCTTATTTTGTTTTGGACTTCCATACGTTCCTGGGCATCAGGTCTAGATAAAGATTCTCCATTGCAGTAGTATTAATCTAAAGTAATCAGACTAAAGTAGAAGGACCTATTATGGTTTTAAACCACTGAAATGAATCCAGAATTCAGCCCCTCACTTGACACTGAGTATTATATTCATGTTGGGTATGACAACTGCTTTTTATCTTTGTTAAGCTGATTCAATATAGTTTCATCACATTCCTTTTTGTTACAATATTCAAGACCAGGTTAGATGGGGTTTGGGCAACTTGGTATAGTGGAAGGTGTCCCTACCCATGGCAGGGGTTGGAACAAGATGATCTCGAAGGTCCCTTCCAACACAATAATTTTATGATTCTATGATTCTATGCCAGCATGGCCAGGAGTGAGAAATTGGATCTACTTTTTTGCAGAAACCTAGGTATGCCACTGCTGCAAACCTCAGTGCAGATGGGCTCGTCTCAGTGGACAAGAGTAGCCTTTACACTTCTCTTCTGAAATCACTGTCTGAATTTGTTAAGCCTCTACCTTGCTGTTATAAGTGTGTCACCACCCAGCTCTGACTTCACTGAAGTGGCCCCAGCTCTTCAATGAGAGGTGTGAAGATTCTAAATGGAGCATTTTCTACTCACATTCAGTAGTGGAGTTCCCTGAGGTTCACCAGGAATACTCTGGTAAGTATAAGGAGTGAATTAGCCCTAAACTGTGTCTGAGCATGTGTATGGATAACCAGACCACTTAATTGAGTCACAGGGAATTTTGGATACTACTAGAACTAATGTCAAATCCCTGGCACAGATTCAGCATGACTTTGCACCACTCTCAGGAACAATTCCCAGGCATGGATTTGGAGTTGTAACACGACCACCCTGTTTTGAAGGCTGAATTTTACAGTAATGACATGGCCAAACCACATCAGGTGAATCAAGGACCAGAGAATGGACAAGGCACTGTGTGATTTACAGATCTTGCAATAAAATGTTTTGTGTTGCCTCTGTTGGTTGTGGCTTAGTTGGATATGAATATCTTAGATATGTACAGATATGAGTATCTTGAGGGCCTTACCCTGCAAAAGCCACAATTTGCATTGTCTTAGTGGTTTCAGAGTTGGCAAAACCACTCAGTATTTTATTATGTTGAGTGTCTGCATTGTTATGGCCATTCATAAACATCAAGAGACAGTTTGTTTCTTTCTTGCTCCCACTTGCTGCCAAGAAATAAATTAGAGTTAATACTTCCCTTTTTTGCATATGAGATAACAGAGTGGCTTCACACCGCTGGGCATGCCTGATGTGTACTCAGCTCCAAGCAGTGATGGGCAGTCACCTTTGACTGTGGAGTTTGGTGTGAACTTCCATAAATCTTCCCTTACATCGCAGAACACATGTAGCCAGGGGCTCACCCTGGGCTCTTCACAGGATCATTTGTGAATTGTGGAGTCCCTTCACTATGAAGGGACCTCAGGAGGTCTCTGGCCTGATCCTCCAGATACAAAGCAGGGTGAGTCTGAAGTTGGATCCAACTTCAAACCTACAACATATTGGTTAGGATCATATTTATCAATGTTTCGAATATTTCCAGTGACAGAGATCCCCCATCACGTCTTGGTACCTCCTCCAATTTTTTTACTGTCTTGTGGAGCTTTCCCTTCTCCTCCAGCCCCCTAATGTCTAACTGGGATTTCTATTCTTGCAGTCAAAGCCCATTGCCTCTTTTCCTTTAATTGTGGACATCTAAGGAGAATCTGACTCTACTTTCTCTATACCCTCTCATTAGGTAGTTGAAGACAACAATAAGACCCCCCTTAGGCATCTCTGCTTATGCCTAAACAAACCCAGTTCTCACAGGCTCTGTTTGTAAGTCCTGCCCTTTAGTCTCCTAACCATGCTGGTGATCTTCTACTTGACTCTCTCCAGTTTGCCAATCTCCTCCTTGTGGAGAAGACCCAAGCTGGGAAGCCCAAAACCAGATAAAGCATTCTGGATGTACTTACAAGTACCAAATACAAAGGAAAATATATCTTCTATTATGCTATTATGCTGTTCTATTACACCCTATTGCACTCCTATAGGTGTAGTAGGATTATTCTCCTCTTGGACTGTTTTTACATCCAACTCTTCAGTATTTTGAAATTCTTTCTTACTTGAATTGATGAATGTAAGGCAGGAATCACATCTCATCTAAGAGAGAGGCGAAGATGATCCCTTTCTACTTCATGATTCCATTGAGAAACAGGATGAAGCAAGTTATAAGAGAAATCAGCAGTAAAGCCACATCAACACAGTTCAACAAGAGATGTCCACATTAACAGCTGGGTGAAAAAGTAGTCACATGCCTATCTATTTATTTCCTGCATTGGATAAAAAGAGAAGAGGGAATGGTACTACGGCACCACATTATTTTGCATGATATGCTGATTGGCTTCCCATCTCACATTTTGGAGGTGGTCTATGTCCACCATATGGCCAAAGAGAGATAATGGGGTTTTGTACTCATGCTGGACTAAACCTTTTTTGCCCATCTACAAAAAAAAAATCAAGATGCCACTAATGCATAACTCAATACAAAGACTGTGCCTTTGCCTGAATAGTGCTTGGACCCCACCCCACCAGGTCCTAAGTGTCATATTGAAGGTGCAGAGCAGAGCTGAAGAGAACATACTAATCTGTCCTGGATTAGACCCTGCACAGGGAAGCCTGAGAGATTTGGTATTTTGATGCTTACAGAGCTGCTTAATCATAAGATAATGCACAGCTTGTTCATACAAATTAGGGTGGGTCCCGTTTGCATAATGTTGATTTCAGAGATGAATTAATCTCACAGACAACTTGTTTCCACTGCGAATTTTATCCATTCAGCACATTTGATACAGGATCAGATCTCAGTCTGATGAAATTTTTGCAGGATGGATTTTGAGAGGAAGAAAGGAGGAAATAGGAAGTGCATCCAGAAAGGTAGGTGGACTTCACCGTATAGGTGCTGGATTGCTAGTTCTAGGTTGAATTTAGCCAGGGCTTTATAACTTGAAGAGGATCTTTGCTTCTTGCAGGCCCTTTTGATCACAGGATGTTTAATAATAATTTATTCTTTATTTGTTTTGCAAATAATACAACTTAAGTCAAGAATCAAACCTCCCCCCCAATCCTCCTGTGCTTCTTGCCCCACCGATCTTACAATCTGACTACGTTCCTTACCAAAATGCACCCATTTATTACTTTCCCAACACCACACAGGATCAGAACACCAATTTTCAAACATTCCCTTTGAAATGAAAATCTATTTGGGACATCTATTGCTTCTTAAAAAATTAAATTTTAATTAAACATCACTAACAAATGAAATTTCCCTTTGCAGTCAGCTGTGCCAGGAAGTGCCAGGGGGCATTCTGAAGAACTTGACACTTTTCTCAGTTTTCAAAGGGGAGGGGTCGATGCTGTTTCATTCATTATCAGCCCACTGAATAATACATGAGATGCTAATGACTGTCCAAAGTCCTGAGAAGAAGCCAGAATGTACTTCCACAACTCCTTTTCATTTTAAGAAGCCAGGATGGAAAACACAGCTTTGAGGACTTTTTGGGTTCCTTAAAAATATCTGGAGGTGCATATTTTGGGGGATATTTCAGAAACTGCCTTCTGGGCTCTCACTCTATCACTCCATTTTCTCCTATTTCTCACCGTAGCAGAAATACTAACACCTGAAAGTAAGTCCTCAGACAGCTTGTGCTCTCACACAGGGACCAACAAAGGAGACAGTGGAAGATGTGGTGCACTGAGAGAAATGGGGGAAGATGTGGGGGATCAGGGGTCTGAAAAGGATTTGCTCTCATATTACTGCTACAAGCCTTGAAATCATCCCTGATAAGAAGGGGCTTTTAACAGAAACCCTGAGGTTAATGGCTGTAACCATGGCATATGGCTTTGGTTAAACTGTAATTTTAAGCCACCCTAAATTACTTTGTACTCAAAAAGCAGAAAGGCTTTTCCTGCATTGCCCCAGCACAGGACATCTCCAGTGTGAGAGGCTGAAGGAGCACAAAAAGGTCTAAGCTTGTCTGCAGCCAACATCTAGATGAATTGGAATGAAAAAGCCAGTATCTGAGTAGCGAAAACACAACCTTTCTGGTTTATTCCCTGACCTCTACTGTCTTTCTGCAAAGAAAAGGCAGGACTGTATGTCTCTGGGATGAAGCTCATTTTAACTGCAGGTTTGAAGGAAGAGGTGGAGGTGTGAACTTAAGAGCAGACTGGGCCCTCCCTCTTGTCCTACCCTAGCCTTGGGAGCAGTGCTGTGTATGGCCAGGACACCAAGAAAGAGAAAGTCTGTATCAGACCTACAAAAGTCCACAAGGGCCTTTCGGTCTGAGAGTAAAAGACTGGTGTGGAAGCAATGGGCTCAGATGTGTCCTGCAAGTGAAATGTCTTCGGTGGAGAAGTGCAGGAGGGATTGAGGAGAGCTTAGTGTGTGAGACAAAAGGGTGCTTGTGACCACCGGCAAGAGGGACTTACCAAAACCTTCTCTTGAAACATGAGTCCTCTCCTCACCCTTAAACTGTAGTTGCAATCTTTGGCAAAGTTTTAGGTCTGAGCAATTTAACTCAACCCAACTGATCCCCAGATGCCGGTCAGGAGTCAACACAGACCAAGGACCATTCCCAAGAGGCAGTTTGGGTGGGGCCACCTGATTTTGGAAACTGAGTAAGTACAGGCATGGCTAGATGATGCCTACTGGCATAAGGGTGAGACAGTCAGTGTTGTTGCTGTTTTGTTTCACAGCAGAGGTGTAGCCAGATATGTGTCCCAGTACAGGACACAGCCTGCAGAGAAGTATCCGTGTTGCTCGGGATGTTACTACAGCTACCCAAGAGCTCCCTGCAGCCCATCCTTCCTCTTGAACCATTGCTGAAACAACAGAATTGGCACCGGTTACCTCCACCCTGTTCTAGTTCTCCCCTGGGAACTATATTCCTGTTTTTCAAGATGTGAATAGGAACTGCTCATTCCCATCTATCTTCCAGCATGGTTTCAGATTGATTCTCCAAGACTTCCTGCAATTCCCCACTTAGCTCACAACTTCTCCCTGCTGATGCCCTTCGTGGGGCTTATTTTCCAGCCATTTCCCACACAGTGCTGTACTCAACTACCAATTTCAGTACCAACGGTGTCAGCTTCTCTCATCCTTTTTTCAAAACTAAGAAATCTCACAAACTTTCATCCCCTCTGGGTTTACATCACTACATCAAGATCAGCTTCTGGTTGGACCAGGCTCCACCTTGGAAGCCCCAGAAGATGTCAGCTTTTCAACAGGTTTGCAAGAGTTTGATATTAGAAGTACATTAAAATGTATTAAATACAAGTCCTTTGTGCTTTAAATGCATTAAATACAAGTTCTTTGTTTCCTTCGAGAGAAAAAGGGTGTCACAGAGAATTTGGAGCTTAGCAGACCTATGGGTCTCCATCTTCTCAGCTGCTTCTGCATAGGTGCATAAAAAGGCTCAGGTGTCTTACAGACAGCTACCAGTAAGTTGTGTGACCACAGTCCGAAAAATCTGATTGTTAAGTTCTTTCAGGAGCTCAGGACTTGCACCATCATCTTGAGATCTCTTTCTGCTACCGCTGAGCTTTCCTGTCCTCTCAGCCTGCTTCTTGCCTTGCAGGCCTCAGGGTGGAAATTACAGCACTTCATTCCATTTTGTGTGGTGCTGCAGTGAATAGGGTAACTGCTTCACTAGAGCTACCACACTTCGACGTGTGATTAGGTGCTAAAAGGGTGCAAGAAAGGGGTGGAGTAAGCTACAGCTGCTGGGTCTGAGCTTATATAGAAGCAAATGAGAAGCACTTGCACTGAATCTTAGGGGGTTGCACTCAATGAAGCCAGCATGTGGTCAGAGCAAGGCCATATCCTAATATTAATATGTTAACTCAGTATTTCAGCCTCCTGAATCCTTGTTTATAAAGTGCTTGGGGTGAAGGACTTTTCTGTTGTTTTGCATTTGTGGAGAAGGTGGCGTGGGGCATTGCTGGGCTCTGGCCCACCAGAAGTCTTCTGGCAGTTCAGTGATAATAACACTATTTACACAGGCAATAAAACACTGGTGATCCGTTTTGTCTACACTGCTCGAGGCTTTTCATGTGTTGGTGGGATTCACTTAACTGCAGGAAGCATGCTGGAGCCAGCTAAATCCAACCTCACTGCTCTTGCACCCTTTATACCTTGTGGAATATATGATGAAGACAAGAATAAGAATGAAGGGCAGTTTTACAAAGGTAAGTTGTCTTATTTTAAAATAGATTAATAAAATCCCACAGGATTCCTGAAAGACTTTCATGCCTAGGCAAGAAACACCATTCCCATGACATGACCCCTGTCTGGACAGTCAGCCTGAAGGAAGAAGATGTGCCTCCAAGTGCAATCAGTGGGCATCAGGGTTCTACATCCTCATGTAATGAAGCTCTTTCAGGTATTTCCTATCAAAAAGCATTAAGGGAATGCTGTTCTTAATTACCTCATCAGTTTATTCAACACTGCTTCACCTCAGTTCCCCAGTGGGCTTTTGCCATGTGTTGCTGTGGATCTTCGTTCCTAGCCAAATATTTTCATGCTAACAATTTTATCTCTCAAGGTTCAGTCTATTACCACAGGCATTTCTCCCAAAAGACACCAATCTCTCTCCAACTCATTCATGTCACCTTGAAGGAGACTAAATAACAGCGTATATTCACCAGCTTTCTAGGATTTTGCAGAGAATAATGAATGATGCCAGGTTCCCTATGAGAGGAATTATCATTCCAGTACTGCAAGCAGGTTAGCCAGGGCTCACTAAGTTTAAGGGACTTGGCAAGGGACTAAGTTTAAGTGATTTGGTGGCAGAAGCATGATTGTAATTGAAGATTCCTGGCCTACTTCATTCATAATTACTGTCTGCCATTAACATAATGTGGGCTGTAGGGTTAGGAAGCAGATCACTGTTTCCCTCCAGCCTCCAAACATATGTAATCTTCCCACTGGATTTTCATAAATGTTCCCTAATTCTATAGGTTTCATTTTACAGCTTGGGTGAAAAGAACAGGCAAAATCATCAATAAACAATTGGACAAACTGAATTGTTCCCTCATCATTATTTCTTCAACATAAAGCTGCCTCTGTGGGGGAAAAAAAAAGTTTTTTTATATTTATTGAAAAATACTATAAATATATAAGACATTTATATATTTATTGAA
>NW_009944758.1:0-5792 GCF_000696875.1 Nestor notabilis
CACAAAATGGCCGCTGCCCAGCGCGGGCTGCCTCCTCGCGAAGGCAGAGCCACGGCCGGGAGCGTGGATGTGCAGTGAATGACTGAATGGGTTGTTTCTCACAGGTGACTTAGCGATTATGGAGGTACGTTCGCCACAGCAGCCTCCTGCCCGGCCACGTCTGCAAATACAAAGGGGATCCCGGGCCCCCTCTGCCACATGAGGGCCGACATGGCTGCACAAGGCCTCCGCGCCGCCGGAGCTGCAGGGGGACTGCTGTCCTCACAACGAGGTACCGCTGAGCGCGCGTTTTACACCACAGGAACGCTCTCCCCACCTCCTGCCCTTAACGGTACATTGTAAATTACTCAGGGAGGCACCAGAGTGCGAGCTCACATATTTCGGCCTGTTTTGTTGACAACAGTTTACGTCTTTCATGTTGACGTTTTTCATCATCTCAACCATGAGGATTTAAGCTCTTCACTTTTTATTTCACCTGGCTCTTATTACCAGCCCACTTAAGTGCTAAATCTATTGTCTTCATCACTCACATCGTGAGCTTTCTCTGACAGCTTTGTCTTCTCATGGCTTCCACGGTGCTTCTAAGTAGCAGCATTCCTTGCCCCAAAACCACTCTCAACAAAGCGGTAAAGATGTAAAAGCAGAACTGTCAAAGATCCATGTCTAGAAAAGCTGTCAGAACACATGCCAAATAACGTAGGAAGACTGATGTGACTCCAGAGGACGTCAAAGTTAGTGAGAGAAGGAACTTGTGGATGCCTTAGGAGTATTTTATCACTGCAATAGCCAGGTGCTACAAAACATTAATAGGCAAAGCTTTAAACAACTCTGTAAACTCTATCAGTCAAGTATTCAGCTGCTGGTCACCACATGTACAGTGCCTGTGGGGCCACGTTGAAATGTTTCATCCATTTTTCTTTACAACCCATAAAGCACACACAGACTTGAACATTGCATTAGTTAAAACAAGCCAAGTGGAAACAAAAGGACATTTTAGAGATGCGAGCGGTGGTTAGCATTCAAACTCAGGTGGAAAAAAGGCTTTTAAGCTTCGTTGCTTTCAAGGAAGAAGGGAAAAAGCCCAGCAGAGGTAGCGGCCACACCAACCTCTTGCTGTAAACACCACAAAAGGAGCTATGGGGGGGAAATTGTTATTATTCCATGGGAATCCACGAACACAGGGGTGCAAAAGTGACACTAGAATGGGCCATGCTGTCACGAGGCCGTGTTTACCAGAGCCAGACAAGAATTATCTGTTCTAAAACATGGTGGAATGGTTTTGTAGTACTGGGTTTCCAAAATCCATAGTCTTTTTACTGTGGCCAACAAGCTCACTCCTTTTTTTGCCTCGTTACTGCAGCCATTGGAGGTCTGTACCCCTGCCTGGACAACAGGAGTACAGCAAGAAAGCAACCCTAGCAAAACTCTGCATCATTCATGTGTAATCAGCCACTGCTCGGGAGATTCACAAGGGAGGGGAGGTGGAGGAGGAAACCACGGCGCTGCACTCATTTGCATTATTTCTAGTGTCTGTTCTCTGCAACAGGCACTTTGAGCTTTCAAATGTACTGGGGATACATTCCTACACACACTTCAGCATTACTGGGGTTTAATTCGCATCCCACCACGACTAAAGTTTAGCGAAAGGCTGTGTCTGTAGCACTTGCTTTCATTTTGTTTTGGTAATGTTATGTACATACACACAAATTAACTTAAAAGCATACTCTGTGTTGTGGCTTGCTGCTTACCTCAGAGATTCTCTCCATGGTTCGTCCTGGCTGCTTTATACTATTCAGGCCATGCAAAACCTCCTGGGAAGATCCCTGACATTACTGCTGGAATTCACTAGGGATAAAAACAGGCCACTGCTGCTTTACATTACTCCCTTCTCTCTGATCCAGCAGGAAGATACACAAGCAGTTCAATTGGAGCACTGCATCTCCTTACAGTTCTTAAGGAGAGAACTGCTCACATAATCCAAAACACACTTTTGGATGCTCGGAAGCCAGTCTGAGCTCGGAGCAGACCTGGGTTTGGTTTAGAGCCTCCCTGTGCTCACATTTGGGTCCTGCAGCAAACACCAGAGCCAGCACACAACAGCAGAAATGAGAATTGGAACTTTCCACAGTTGCACTATGTTGGTGGTCCTCTTCTGCCAGTACGTGCAGTTCTGCAATGTGCTTAAGCCACACACAGAAACCAAATTGTCCAGCTGTGTGGTTTTACTATGCCAGTTTTAGTGCTTTTAGGATCACAAACGAGCTGTTGTTTGCCTGTGACCTGTTTTTACCTGCTTCTCTCTTCGGTTTCCGCTATATTAGATTAGATACTATAAGGTGAGTTCTCTAGACAAGAAGCACTTTTAAATTTGCACTTTTTTCTAGACTTACAGATTCAAAATTTCATCTTATTACTTATTGGCATGAAAGTTTGAACGTAACAGCACATCCATAACAATTTACTTCCTTACTAGCAAAGTTCACTTTGATGATGACTGGGTGCTTTTAGATCCACTGAGCAGAAGGAAAAGTATCTCCCACTGCTGATGCTTGGAGGAAGATACTGTGAGGGAGACCATTCTAAAAATCTGAAAGACCATATACAAACTGGGAGCAGTTTAAATATGTTTATTCAGCAGCTATTACAATCAGCCTCCAAAAAACTGGAGTCCCCTCTTGTTTCAGAACCGTGTCAAGTGATGAAAATGCCTAGGAACATTGAAGTTAAACAGTGCACTCCTTTCTGAGAAACAGACATGTCTATCAGGGATTAATCTCTTTGAAAAGGCAAAATATAAATATATACACTTTAAATTCACAACAACAGTTTAAATGCACTATGTTAATTCAAGTTGGGGTAACAGTGGACAAATCCACCCTCACGTAAACTGCAGTCGTAAAACCTCTCTCCTGTCTTCTCCTCAAACCCTGTCCAGTTTGGGTTTACACTGTGATCTGCCTATCGCAGAGCTGAAATACAGAAGCGCTGAAGTGTTGAATCTCAGGGGCTGTGCACAGGACTAGGAAGTAGGGTGATTGATGCTCTGTTCTCTACACGTTGCTCAAGGCGTCCACACCAGGAAGAACCTTACCTGTAAGCAGTTAAAACACACCAGTGAGATTAAGAACCCTCTTGCAATTGCAGCACTCAAAATTAGAGATTATTGGTTAAAAATGAAGAGATTGGCTCTACACACACTCCTGTTGACAACAGCTCTTAGGGCATGTGGGCACATTTACACTGTTCCACACAGTAAACACCTTTTAGGGCTGTAGTGAGCATCCAGAGCACAGCCGCCCTCAGATGTCAGCAGGCAGATGCTGAGTGTACCAAAGACATCAATTCTCCATTAACAATACTGGGAAATGGCTATTTGAGTCTCTGCTTGTGTCAGATCCAAACAGCCCAGATCTTTTACTACTCAGTTTGATGGCAAACAGATTTTTGATTGGATCTAGGGAGTTGCTGCATATTTTCCTCAATCCCTAGTGGCACATAAAAAGAATTTTAGAGTACGTGGTGGAAACTTCAAGAATGAATTAAGCAACAAAACCTCCTACAAATCTCAAGTCTTTTACTTTAAACACCCAGGTCTGGGCATTTACAAGCCTCATTCCAACTGACAGAAGTAAGGAATATGCTCACCTTTGAGTATGAGGGTCCAGATTATTAAAGTGCAATGTTTTCTACAGCATTTTTAGGCCTTTTGTCCTACTTCAATTACAAAGAGAAACCATTCTGGTTTTGCTTTTTTTCCCCTCAGAAATCCTACTTTTTAATGCTCAAGCTGTGTGGCAGCCCTGAATTTTAACACTGTTCACAACTCACTGGTTTGCTGGGGATTTTTTTCCCCCTTGAATCTTCAGAAGCTTTTCCAATTAACAAGACTTCCGTAACATTTAAAAGATCACACACACAAACCCACGTTTTGGGCCAAAACTTAGACAAGTTTGTCCTTTTGAATCAATCGGTTGCACAGTGTTTCCTTCTAGCCATCTGCATTCCTTCCCTTTCCCATCACTCCCTAGGCAACAGAAACAAAAGCTCTGTCTCGCATAGAACTGCTGGAAACCACCAGCTGCAAGGCAGTTTAGTGCAGTTTCTCTTCTACAGAGAAGTTGACAGCATTAGATAATTTACACACATTGGGAAACAGCTAATTACCAGAGGAAATGAAAACTCATTTAGAGTACAATGTAACTCATTAGAAGAACCCTGTAAATTCTCACCGGTTTGAACTCCAAGCACCCTCCTGCAGGTTGGTAAGTGAGCACTAGAGGGCTCCCAAAACCAAGGGATTTCAAACAATGCGCTGGAAAGGAGACTTCTGGCAACAATTCCAGACTATTCTGATGCGATTTCCCCAACAGCCACTGGGCATTTTAAGCAGTCTGGTCAGTGTGTCTCAGGAGACCATCTACAAAACAGAGCCAGCATGCTCTTGAGGCCATTTTAGTTTCCATTCCAGCGGTTTTGCCTTCTGGGAGTGGCAGACTGTGCTGTTTGCAAGAATATTCCCATTTTCTTTCCTCTCTTCCTCTAGAAGGACTACAAGAGAAGAGCAGTGAGGAGAACTCATTGCTCAAAAGCTACATGCAACTCCACTTGGTGGAACAGAAAAAAATATTCACTCTATTGTGCTTTCTTGAGTATCAACACATGGTAGAGCCCCCAGAACTACCTGATTTGCTGAACAAGTTAAGATAAAAGTAGAGTTACCCTCTAGCAGTTCCAGGCTGGCACCACCTCCTGTGCTGACATGGCTGACTTTATCCTCAGTGTTCCACTTTGCACAGCAAGTGGCTGTATCTCCACCACCTGTGGTACAAACAAGATCAGAGACGCAAGAAATTCAGATTCTCTTCAGCTTAAGGGCCACAGCCTTGCTGCAAGCTGGTCCTGCTGCCAAACACTCCACATTACTACACACAGCAGTTTCTAAAGCCCTATCTCCAAGCTGAAGGACAAGTGAAAACATGGGGAAAGAAAAATGAATCTGACAAGTATTTTAAGCATGATACTGGTGAGCAGAAGCTTCTTGGTGCATTTAGAAAGACGAGCACAAACCACTTACCAATAATGGTGATGCTGCCCTTTCCAGTTACTTCTACCACTTTGTCCATCAGGGCTTTGGTTCCTTTGGCAAACTTGTCCCACTCAAAGACACCGACTGGACCATTCCACACAATCTGCTTGGCCCTTCCAACAACTTCAACAAACTTCTTCACGCTTTCAGGGCCGCAGTCCAAGCCCTAAACAAGCAAGAGAAGCCAGATACACTCACTGCTGGCACTCATCTCAAGTCACCCGTGTCTAGCTGGGATCTCAGAAGCTTCCCCCTCACCCCTGGGTACAAAGCAAGAGTTCCTCTGCATGCACCGAGGACCAGCAAGTTTTGCCATCAGCAGCTGCAGTAGCCTGGAGTGTGGTATTTACCTTCCTGCTATGAGTAAGTAATTTTTAAATCAATGTCAGATGCCTGAAGCCTTGGTTAGAAACTTTTGCCAACTCTACTTAAATTCTCGTCAAATAAAAGGGATTTCTACTGCGTTCATATCTGAAGGGTTTAGGGGAGTTTTGCTGGTTTAATCCAACTCTTACAAAAGCTACTTTAGACTTAAAAATTCAGAACATTAAACCAATATATTCCATGCAGCTTGACTGCCTTCAGAAGCATTTGCAAAGGAATACAATGACTCTTTCCATTCCTTTAATGTGTCCTTCCCACCTCACTGCTGCCCATTGCTTCTGTTAGTCCCCTGCCTATTAAAACCCACCATCCAGCCAGCAGG
>NW_009944758.1:5823-15236 GCF_000696875.1 Nestor notabilis
GTGGCTTCCCCAGTCTGTGCATTCTCATCAAATTTGTCTGCAGTGACGAAGTCCACAGGCAGAGTAATCTTCACACCATTCTTCTCTGCCTTAGCCATCAGGTCCTTGACGATTTTTGATCCCTCTTCATCAAACAGAGAGTTGCCAATCTAGAGAAGTTCGTTGGGAAAAGGGAGAGAGGTGTTTGTTTAGTTACTGGTCATTACAGAAGAGAACAGCAGCAGCCAAATACTATTTTCTTAAAGCACCTAGGCTAGACATAGGCAGCAAAGTGACTGTCAGGCAACTTTTCAGTGCTCCCTACTCTTGCAGAGCAGAGATAGACGGTTCTCAATACCACAATACATAAGGGACATTCTGACCATATTCTTTACAAGGAGCAGACACGGAATTGCTCTTTTCATACCTCCATGTTGTTGATCACTTTGAGGAAGGTGAACGCCATTCCACCACCAATGATCATCTCATTGACCTTATCCAACATGTTACTGATCAGCTGGATCTTATCCTGAACTTTGGCTCTGGTGAGAGAGAAGGAAAAATAATGAGTAACAGCCACTGCCCCAAACTCCTCTGACAGAACTTAGTCTCTAGTAATTTTTAGCTAAGACAACATGAAGCCTCACAGGGACGTCTTGGAATTGAAGCAGAATTCATCAACTACTATTCAGTAATGGCAATATCATGATAGTGGCATGTCAAGGCCATGTATGGAATTTTTGTTGTTACCTAAAAGACCATAGCAAACCACCCTGAGCTAAACCTGGGCTGGCAAACAGAAGACTTGCATTATTGTCATAGTTTCACAGTGCCCTGCTTGGTGACATTAGACAAGACCATTTCCTCTTCTTGCTTTAGTTTCCCCATCTCTGAATGGATAATTGTATGAATTTCATTAACAAAATGCTTTCAGATCTAACCCCACAAAACAGGTGTTGCCTCTACAAATCCAACCTTACTGATCACAAAATCCTCTGGCGTGAACCAGCCACTGACCCCAGGTTAAGCCATAAAGTTGCTGATAGTGCTACACTGTGGGAACTGAAAGGGTCAAGACGTGTTGATGGGATAGGACAAAACCACAGCAAAACCCTGAGGCCTGTCCTGCCATGTGCAGCTCCGGGCGGAAAACGTGAAGGTGACTTAAGAGTTTTGTTTCTTTCCCTTGCACATACCTGCTCCTGGCACTGAACTGCTTTCCTGCACCTGGGCTTTCTTTGCCAACACAGTTCATTTCCAGTTTACTTGTTAGTACAGTTCTTCTCAGTTTGTTTTCTAGCCCAAATTTTGTTAGATATAAGCAGTAGCAAACCTGCAGCTGGACCACATGCAACTTGCGAGTGTGACTTCCCTATGGTACAATCAAGCAAGAGTTGCTCATGTGCCATCCCACCTAGGAACAAGCTGCCCCACCAGTGGAAGGGTGCTGCTTTCAAACACATAAAGGTGTTTTCTGCCTCTGAACTACTCCCAGAGCTCCTCCTCTGACTAAGATGCAGTCAGCGTTCATCAGCTTTTGGTCACACAGTGAGTTTAGTATCAAGCTCCTGGACTGGGACATGCTGGTCACCCTGATCATGCACCTCAAAAGAGCTTATTAGTTCCCACTGGATTTACAACACTTCCAGACTTTACAAACAGGCCTGATATTTTAACATTTGGGCCATCCTAGCTGCTGCTCTAACTCAAACATCTGGTAAGATAACTAACAAACTTTCCCTGGGTGATATACCTGCAACTTCCATCAAAGGCAATGAGGCAAGTATAGCTCTTAGTGATGGGTCACCTGCAGCTGTAAACCTTGCAAGGGTACTGATGAAAAGAAAAGAAAGCATTGTTCAGTATAACCATGGTCATAGAAGTGTCAAACTATGTGAGAACTGAAAACTAGTTCTTAAAACATACGTTTGGGTGCAAAGAGCAGGAATAAGCCACATACTTCTATCAAGAACATGGGAATGTGACAGTGTCCCAGCTTTGTGTTACTTAGCAAAGTGTTTTAATTCATCTGCTGAACTGAAATACACTGTCATAGAACCACAGTGCAGAACTGGGAACACAGAGGACAGCATTCAGCAACAATGGGAAATTATTTCTACACACAAGCAGTCACTTGGGTTTGGGGGTTTCTTTGCACACCAACTGCTGAGGAAGAGCAGAGGTCCACCCAGCTACAGCAGGTCACCACTGCATAATGACAGCCTGTGTGACTTCACACAGTGCTGAGCCTGCAGGATGCTTGTATTCTGAAGTGTGGAGGAAGGGTCACTGACAATGCTTCACGGCCATCATGTGTGTGTAACAGGTCTTCTCTGCAACAGACTCAGCTTGGGTAATATAAGAGGCCAGGAGATACAATGAACAGACCCTGACAGTACCACAGGAGTGGACATGATCAGTTAGCTCCTCTCTAATGACATCTTACAGGGATCTCAGGACTTACCTACAAATCTGAACTGTAGATGCAATTAAAGGAAAGCACTTGTTTGAGCCAAGCCAAAGTAGCTTTTCATTTCTTACAGAGCAGTTAAACAGAAATACAAAATTCTGGATTCTTACCCTCCAAGAATTGCTAAGAAGGGTCTCTCTGGACTCTCCAGGGCCTTAGCAAAGTAATCCAGTTCCTTCTTCATCAGGAAGCCAGCAGCTTTCTGAGGCAGGTTGACACCCACCATGGAGCTGCAGAATAAAAAGAGGGAGGAAAGAAAAAGTGTCTGTCAGTACAGGTCCAAACAGGCCTGTGTCTCACAGCATTATAAAGCCAATCAGCTGCAGCAGTGAGAATAGCTACCACCTGTATGAAAACAAACACAAGGTCTGTTTTCCTAGTTTGATAAGATGGCTGGACACACTTATTTTCTGAGGCTGCTTTTGCACAGACATATCATTATGCAAGACATTTATGCTGTTAATAATGATCCAAAACACTGAGGGACAAATAAGCACAGCGAGAGCAGAAATGCCTTCCTCTGATAGCAGTGGATTATGAAATCAAGCTCAAAGAGGACCACTGGAGTTTGCTCTAACTGACATCGTGTCAGTATCATGTAGGTATTAGTACACATACCTAAACACACTCCACAAGAATAATCCATCTGGAGTTATTAATCTCTTGGAAAAAAGGTCTGCTGTAATTGCAGCACAATTTATACAAAAATAACCTGCTTAGGGACTTGTATCTCGAAAGCTTAAAAGGTCAATTCAAATTTTAAGTTTCAGCTGTCTTCTGCTCCCCAAGAGCTTGAAAGAACATACACTACTGACACCCACCTCCACTAAATCCATTACTTAGTAACAAACACAGCAGAAGGATAATGGGATATGCCCAAAGGGAAGTTAAAACTCACTGGGGCAAAGCTGTATGTGTTTCCATAGCAGACATCATTCTGCAGGTCTGCCTGTGGAAGGAAAATGGGTACACACCTGTGAGCTCGGTGGGCAGTTCCAAAAGCATCATTGATGTAGACATCTCCCAGTTTAGAAAGAGAGGACCTGAAAGCCTCCACTTTTGCAGAATCAGCCTTGATCTAAAAAGAGAAAGAACAAGTTTGTGCTATCCGGGTACACAGAGTTGATTCTGAAACTGAAGTCAAAGTCAGCAACTTGCCTTGTAAACCCAAAGCAATGAAAGACCAGCTGGAGAAACTCATCAGTTCTTCTGACAGGTTACTGTATTTCATATGCTCTTTCCCAGACCAGCAGGAGCAACGGAAAGGTTTAAATAGTTTAAACTGCCCAAGAGTTTATTCCTGCTATTACAGGCCTGAGGACTGTTCCCACTTCAAGTTTCTAATCCATGAGGAGAACAGAACAAACTGCAGCACTACCAGCCATTCAGTCGCTCTCCAACAGACTTCCAGTCTTAGTGGTGAACACAGGTAATTCAGAAATGGTGTGGAGAGACAACGCAATGCTAAGATGAGACTTAAACTCACGGATGGTCACTGAACAAAGAAAGCGTGGTCTCCAAGTGCCACAGGTAAAAGGATGAGCTCCTGAAGGACTGAGATAGCAACTGCATTGAGGATTAACTGATAAATAACCTGCACACTACAACAGGACACAGAGAAAGCAGCCAGCATCAGAAAGCTGGGGATAAGCTTAGCATGTAGTGGGCAAGAACAGACACATGTCCAGGCACAGATCCAACACCATGGGGACAATGGCAGGAAGGTGCTCTAATGTACGGGAGATGGATTCAACATGGCTTTGGTTGCCCCCTTTTGTTCACACAGCCTGAGCAGATGTTAAGCCAAAGGGACCACAAGATTATAGGACTACACTGTCAACTGCTCCTTCACTGCATAAAGCCAGGCAATTTACCAAGTGCTCCTGTTAAAACCTGTGTTTGTAAGGAGAACACAAGAGGCTCCAAGTGAAAGCACCACAACCACTTGATTTGCTTTGGAAAGCCACAGTTTCTAAGCACCAGTTAGTAACCTGCAGTCCTGCATTGCTATTTCCATAGCACTGACTTTCATCCCTGTTAGGATGAGAAGCAGGTCAGTCAACAGCACTTCTCCTGTTGTGCTCAACTACAGTGCAGACTTCTACACCCAGCTAAGTAAGATGAGAACTACAGAAATGCACTTGGGACAGTTCCCAAAGCAAATTCAATTCTTGACCCCTTTTCTCCCTGCCACCGTACTGGGCTTTCAGTGGCACATACTTCTAGTAGTGAATAAATCCAGACTTGCTGCATTTCTCACTGCCATCTGCAAGGGTTTACTACTTCTCCGGGCTGGTTTTTTAACTACAGGAGTCCTGTGTCAGCCCATAAAGGGCACCACACGATGTCAGCATTCCACTCCAGACACTGAAATCTGAAAGGAGCCAAGGCCTGTGTAAAGTCATCGAGGTCACCATCGCCAAGAAAAGCAGCTGTCTGGAGCAAGCATTCTTCCTGACCTTCAAGAAAATGTCAGAGGTGCAAGGCAGCCTGGTTCTGGATGTCTGCTCTTAAGAGCAGACAGCAAAAGGGTTTGAAAACCCCTCTGCTGCAGTGTATTTAAGCATTATATTAAAACAATAGCCAGATAACCAAGAAACAAGCATCATTCTTACGGCCCCAGTAGCAACAAACCATCTCCAACAGACCTTGGTTTTTGTTTTAGACATCCCAAAATAAAGTCTAATAAGCATCAACCAATTTCCTGCCCAACCCTATTTTGCTCCTTTTTCCTTCTTTTACAGACTGCACCACCTTCATCAGTCATCTAGAGCCTTTCATTTCACCTGTTTCATCTTGGAAAGTCAATGTATTTGACTCAAACCTTTTGCACAGCATAGTATAAATGATGGGACATGTTGAACTAAAGATCTCCGACACCCTTCTGAGAGGGTTTTAATACAGGCTGCTGTCTCCTTGTCATTCTGCAGCAAAATAGGTAGTAAGACCAGAGCAGGCACACAAAAAAACTACACTTGAAATTTTACCTTGTTCCCTGATGCATCCTTCCCTTTCCCCTCTTCTTCAACATGGAATCGGAGGTTCTCTAGCAGGATGATGGAGCCAGCTGCAGGATTAGCACAGGCCGCCTCCACCTCAGGACCAACACAATCCTTCAGGAATAAGACTTCCCTGCAAACACAAGATGAACACTGACTCTTTGTTCATTCCACCAGTGATTCTTGCTTTCAGAAAGGAAAGCATCCAGGTCCACTGACAGAGAGGGCCTGATGCATGTTTGACTGCTCTTCTACATTACCTGCCCAAGAGTGCTTTAAGCTCCACAGCTACAGGTGCCAAGGAGAACTTCTCAGGCATGGGAACACCATCTGGACGACCCAGATGACTCATCAAAACCACCGACTTGGCTCCATGATCCAAGCAGTGCTTGATGGTAGGAACGGCAGCCTTGATTCTGTAATGGCAGAGAACAATAACTTAAAAAGGATTCAAGTAGAGTTTACCAGGCAAAGAGATTTAGTGACCACTTTCACAAGAACTGTCCCTCAAAATGACAAAAGAAATGGAGGAGAAGAGCATGGAAGAACAATTACTTAAGAAGCCCATCCTACCTGTGATGCTCACATAGTTCACCCAACCTCTCATCAAAGAGGCATCACTACCAGTAAGTCTCCAAAAGGGACACTGGGCTTCTTAGGAAACTGTCCTTGCTAGAACAAGTGTGTAGGAGCCTAACCACATCCCACAGAGCACAGCTGTCCCTGTGGATCTAATCCAGCCTACTCTTCTCTGAGGGCCTGTGACAATCCTGGAGCACATTCCAGAAAGCATCAACAAAATTCTCCATCCCAGCAATGTTTTCATACATTTCACTGTTATCTTCCATGTAATGCAGGACACGGGAGTGAAATACATTTTGTAACCTAAACTGTGCTGATTGCTCTTAGCTAAGAAATGCCAGGACACACTTGAACATAACCAGGCTTCCTGGTTTAGTCTGTGATCCTGAACCAATAAAGAAACAATGGGAACATTGAGCAGTGACATATTGTGGTGACTGCACCTGCCTGCAAGTGAGAGACAAGCAAGGCAAGACATCTAATATCACTGTTTCTAAATCCTGTGTCTTTGTGCACTACACTGAAACAATTATTCTAACACAAGCCAGCAAGTTCACACAACTGCAGGGTAACCAGAAGGCAGAAAGTCTCATGGATACTACAAAAAAAGGCAGCATCTTTTCACACACAGCCAAAGGGATGTGGCTGTGAAATGGTCACAACACTTCAGCGATATTTAAAGAATGAAGTTTAGGGTCTGTACAATTAAGAGATTTTTTCTATATGCTTTCCATAGTGAGAAGCAGCCTTGTAATTAGTGTAGTCTGCTAATAGCTACAAAGGATTTAATTAATAATTGATGACCTTCTCTGAGACATGTTTAATACTGTGGTATGAGCAATGACAGGTTAATCATAGTAGTGTTCCAGGTACTGCTAAAAGAACTGGGCTAAAATGGGAATGAAAACAGACTTCAGGGCTTCTGTCTGGGATGGGAATTATAACTCACCTTTGATTGTTGGTTATTTTGTGATCCTTCATTGGAACATTGAAGTCAACCCTAAAAAAAAAAACGTATATATAAAATTAAATACTCAACAGATTTCTTTACAAAGAGCAAGGGAACCTGCCAGTAAAGGCACTGGCTAGAACAGCAACATGACAATTACAGTAAGTTTAGCTCTGCCTTGTGTACAAGTTCTGTTTTGAAATCAGTACATTATCAGCCAAACTGAGAACAAACATCTGCTAGAATGACTTAGGAAAGCTGTGCCACTGATACATCCTACTGCTCATGACTGCGGTAGCAAAGATGCTCAAGCAGGAAATAAAACTGAGAGTGAACAAGCTCCTCACAACCTTTTCATTTTAAACAACGTACCCTTGGATGACCAACTAGAAGCTTCCAAAGGAAAGGAAGCAAGTAATGAAAAGTGGCATCGTGTTGTCTAATGAGGCCTCCAAGATGCTTGGTTGGATTGTCACAGCAAGCAGGCAGCCTCCAGGAAGTGGTCCAGTTATAGCCTACAACTTTGAATTTCTATTCTCTAATCAATCCACAGTCGAGTGCTGGGCTTATCACATTCCCACTGGAAGACCTGAGGAGGCTCTACAGGTAGATCTCGTCCTACTCCTGCCAGCTAAAGGGATGGAAAGGAGGAGTTTCATCAGCCACGCCTTGCTAGCATCCCTTGTGCCCATGTGCTGACTAGCAGCAGCAGGAAGCTGTGTTGCATAACGGAGAAGGCAGAAATTACTCACAGAGCTACAGGAGGGAAGAGAATGGGCTGCAGCAGCAGTACTTGGGAAGTGAAACATGGCCTTCGAGTTTACCTTCCATTGTTCCTTATCTATATTAAACAGCAAAATTCAGCACGTTGCTTGAATTCTCTTGCTCAGCACAAGAAACAGACTGAAAGAATGACAAAAGCTGCCAGCAAAATAGGAGTAGCCGAGCAGAAAGAAATTGAACTGGCAGCCCCACGGTGCAGGGGATGAATTCTAGAAAGGGGAAAGAAAAGCACTTTTCATGCTATTTTATTGTCCTATTATTATAAAATGAGAGCGTAAAATAATAGTTTGTTTTATGAAGTCAGCAGAGCTACAAAATTAAGACCCAGCTCACCCTTCTTCCCCACTGCAGGCAACTGAAATCTGAGCTCCCCTTAAACCCTTTCTCCTCCCTATTCCCAACTTCTCTTGAAGCTTACATTAGGACTGGAAGTTAAGCAGGTTATGACTATGCTAAAATTCTGATGACTATGAGAAGCGATAAAAAGAAGTATCATTTTTAGTAGTAGTGAGAGCACATGGTGCTTCTGTTCAGGGAAACGAGAAGCAGGAGGGAAACACAAAAACTGACACCCCATTTGCCGTTTCATTCAGTTTTAGTAGCTCATCACTGAATTGTAAAGATAGATTGAAGTGCATTAAGCATCGAGATCAAGAGCTGGCTTAACCCATCCTCTGCCACTGCAACACAACTCAGAAAAGGTAAAAACCAGTCAGACTGGGGGAAAAACAGAAAAAATCAACTGTTACAGAGATAAAAGGGATCTTTTGTTCACCAGATTTCAGAAGCACGTGTGAATTCTGAGCTAGCTTCTTCACTCATTTTGGGGCTGGTTTCTGCTAGGCAAATTTCTAGGGAACTACTTCAAAATAAGACAGAGCCTCGATGAAAAGCTGAAGTTGTCTGGCACAGACTACAAGGAAGAGAAATTTTAGTTCTGTTCTACCTGAGCACTCACCAAGCACAGTACCAGCCACACAGCAGTCACATTTCAGTGACCTTGGACAAAGAACCCCACGATACAAGCATTTCAAGCAGGATGTATCACTACGTAGCTCTGTGGCCTTATCTCCCGGAATTTGGCAGCAATTCCATCAGGCTTTCAGCAGGCTTTGACACTTTACAAATAAGCTATAAACTCCTATTTTGGGTTTTTACAGCAGGATGTGCTGAATACCTGCGACTCAACTCTTGCTGCAAAAAGAAGAATTATTATTTTATTGGGGTAGAGCCATATTTTCACTTTTTTATTGCAACGGGGTTTGGATTTGCTGGAAGGGAAACGGGGAATAGAGCTCTGCCGGTTTTCCTCTCGGCCTGTGGATGATACACGTACATTAGAGCGATGTACCAAGGCGGAGCTCGATGGTTCCGCTCATGGGCACTGCCAGAGCTGCGTGAGGCTGCGTTCACAGCCCTCCCCATCAACACATCCCTCCGAGCAAGGTAACAGACACGTTTCTTTGATGGTTAATTGGGGATATACGGAGCCTTTCCAATAACCAGCGTACGGGAAAGAGAAAGACGAAACCAAAATCCCACCGAAAACAACTTGCCAGGCTCAGACAAGCAGCCGAGGAGAGAAATTACCTTCTCCTGCCTGGGAAAGCTGCGTGTGAACCCGCCCAGCCCTCGGGCGCCCGCCCAGCCC
>NW_009944759.1:0-17152 GCF_000696875.1 Nestor notabilis
GATGATCTTAAGGTCCTTTCCAACTTTAACTGTTCTATGATTCTATGATTCTATATAGATAGTTATTTGTATTCTATTGCTGCTTCTTGGTTGAAATTGGACATGATAGCAGTGAGCCACTGTGTTGTGGCAGTAGTTTTGAAGTGATCCCCAGCTTCTTAGGCCAACTGACAGTATAGCTAGGAGAGGTGAAGGACAGAGGAAATGGCAGAACCTATTTCAGGTCAGAAAGGACTGATGGAGGATGCAGAATTCCACCACAACAAGTGGCCCACTGAAGATACTCCTAAGTGTAGATATTAGCCACTTCACTGGGGTCATTCAGAGCACAGTTCCATGACAACTTCAGCACATCTAAATTATTGCAGCTGCAGTCTGACTTATCCCTTGTCTACCTGTGCTAGGTATCAACTTGGACAATTGATCAGATATGACAGAACACTAACCTGGCCAATGAGGTTTACCTGGAGCCATATCGACACCCTAAACAATGGCTTTGTGAACTCAGTTCTCTGCAAATAGGGGATGCACTGCTGAGCATCAGGTGGATGCTGGAGCTGTTGCCACTCTGGCTGATACTTTCACATTCTGATGTGGAGCATAAACTTCACATACTGTCTCTCTCAAATCTCTTCTTAAAATAGCACTTATCTACCTCTTCCCGTGGAGCTGTGTTGGTAGAGAATTTCAATCTGCCCTACCAGGTAGACTCAAAAAGTGTCATCTCATCAATGAAGATTCAAAGATCTGCTTATGTGTCTTGGTTATAAAATTAATATGGGATTAAAACATGTCTATTTTTCCTAAAATAAATAAAAATAAAAAGTCATAGAGCTGAGTCTGAGTGCTTCTTGAAGAATTTTAGGATTATATTAAGATAAATATTTTATTAGAAGTTAAACTGGAAGGACATAAGGCAAACCATTTTTCCTTTTTTTACTGAAGGAATTATACCTTAATGCCCTGATCAAAGACGTCTGTAAGATAGGAGTGTGTTCTTGCTACAAAACAAACAAAGAAATGAAACAATGACCTAGGCTTCTCTACTGAGCGGGTGTAGCACATTTATTCATGTTCTTGGGTATAAATCCCTGTAAATCACCAGACATAAATCCAGAATTTGGGATCTGTTAGAATTATCTAGCCCTTAAAAAAAAAAAACAACCAACTTCAGAGTTTCTGAAAAGGATTTGCTGAATTGTAGAATGCATAAAGGCAAAAAAAACAGTGGGAATGAGGAATTATTATAAGAAAAAGCACCAGAATTGTTCTAATTTCCAGAGATAAACTGTGTTGATGAAGCTTTACTATCCATTTCCCAGTAACTCAACGTAATTTCGTTAGTCCTAATACATTTTACCACTAAATCTAGCCATTCTTGACATTGATTTCAGTGAAATTTGTGTAATAGGTCAAGTGGTGCTTATTGACTGCTGATTGTATACATTTTTTCCACCTGAAGTGTTATCGTTAATTGACGTGCTCTTTCATTTTCCTGAGATAATTTTCACTCTATTTGAATAACTGCCTGAAATTCCCCCTTTGTAAACTGGGTCTCTTTCATGGCAAATATCAAATATAGTTTTGAAAATCAGATAAATTGCAGACACTAATTCATTCCTTCAACAACAGAACATTAAAATAATCAGATTCAAGCTAGTTTGTCAAACATAATTTACCTTTAGTGAATATATGCTGTGTGCCCCTAACTAAATCACCCATTTCTAAATGTCTTGTAATCTTGTCCCATACCATTATTTCTAGTAATATTCTTGCAAAATAATTCTGGCTAACATTAATCGCCTGAAGTTTTCTGAGTAATTCCTTTTGTCTCCACATATTGCAGAATGCTCTACCTCTATTCCTAGGTGATTACAGATCTTATATTGCCAGACTCTTTATCTCAGTTCTTGGAGATAATAGAATTACAAGAAAGGCTACACAATTATGGCCTGTTGCTTTCCCTTATGAAGCTTTCTTCTTGTATTTCAAAGGTTGCTTTCAGAAATTTTATTTTGTAATTATGAGCATGGTGATATGGATGGTACTTCACTTTCTGACATCAGGGATACATGCCTACCTTCCTTCAGCTGATGAGAGCAAATTGGCTGAAGGAACACTTCAGAAAGAAACCCAAACATTATTTTAAACAATAACAATCTCATTTCTGTGTTGGTGCATTGGTTTCATCTTGTTCTTCTATTGAGAAGTCCATGTTGATCCCACTTGTTTGCTTAAATTGATCTCAAATGTTTCTCCATTTCTAAGATTCTCCAAATGACTGTACAAAGACAACAACAAAGACCCCCCCAAAAATTTCCAGTCTGGAAATGTCATCTTTGATGTTCATCTTCCTCCAGATCCACTGAACTTTTTGCCACCTTCCCAAGCAGTCTCCTTTCCCAGCATTCCCCATGGTACCCTATGACTCGTGTTTCCTCTGCGTACTGAGATCCCAGCAATACTTCTTTCTGGCTTACATCTAGTGATACAGACAGGCATCAAGCCTCTTACTGTCTCTCTCATTCTGTGGCAAATACAGAAGGCAGTTACCCAAAATAGTAAAAAAAAAAAAAAGAAAAAAAAGAAAAAAGTGTGAATTGAGATCTCAAGATTGCATAGTCTGAAGTAAGACTTATACAGAGGATTATTTTGTGACTGTGAACCTGTTGACTTTATTAAAGCTGCATAACTTGCAACATATTTTTAGATCTGCAAGCTTCACCACTACACTTGGCGAAGTGGCAAAGTCTGGAAATGCTTCCCAGAGTCCCCCCTTCCCACACAAGGAAACCACCTTCCTGGGTACTTGAAGATTATCTGCAGGGTTCAGAGGACATGCAGCTGCCACAATCCTGGTGAAAACTCTGGACAGAGGAGCGGCATCTGGCACTCTAGAAGAGTTTCCTAAACCAAGGAGCAGGTTTTAAAATCGCTTGGCCTGAAATGACTGTGAACACCATATAATTTCAGTGCAAAGCCCAGGCTAGTTACTTTAAAACAGTGCTGAAAATAGTCTCATTCTACGGGTAATTCTGTCCCCAAATCTTTGTTCTACAGCCAAGCTGATGTCAGGAATTGTACAGGCTTATGCTACACTAATATTTCACTATACCAAGGTCTTAGGCACACCAGCATTGTATATTGTATTGTATGTACCAACATTGCAATGTAGGCACACCAACATTGTATACCAGCTGAAGGTATCCAACATTCTCCTTTGTCACTCCCTGTCTCTCTGCTCTGCATTCCTTAGGCCAGCTGAGCATGACATACATACGAGGATAACATACAGCATACACAGACAGATACCTGTGTATCTGGACTTCTTTAAAGAAGTGGATTTGCACAGATGCGACTGGAAAACCCTCAGTGAACTTTGGAGGGTGACAGATGAAGTGTCAAATAGAAAGAATCCAACCTGGTTTACTGAAGAACCATTGTTGGTAATAGTTAAGAAAAAAAGGTACATTTTATTTGTATATTCACTACACTTGACCCCAAAGTCAATGAATGATACAAAAAAATTGAGTCACTATGTTGTTATTTATGGCATTAGTGACCTGCTGTCCTTTGTGGATCTGATTCAGACTGCAATTTTATAGAACAGAGAAAAACTTCCTCCTCCTGAGATATAACAAAACCAAATTTACATCCATTCCTTGCAGAAATCCCTATCATGTTACACAAGCTAATATGGAAAAGCTTGGAAGGTATGTTTCTTCAGCATCATATTATACATGTAAATGATTTCTATTATTTTCTTTCTATGTGTACGTGAAAACAAAAGTATATATTATATAATATACATATACAAGCTTTGTAGAGATTATATTCATTCCAGACATCAAATTCAAGCTAAGCAAAATGTCAAACTTTGTTTACTAATTTTGTACTTATCTTTTCCTTTAATATCCTGTCTTGGTTCTCTAGTTATAACATAGATGCACCTAAAGTTCGCTAGAAACATTTGCCATTAGCTTCTTCTAAAAAAAATTAAATTTGAGGATAATCCTACCTCCAGAGCTTATTCTGTTCCTGGCCATTGACTGTGACAGTGAAAGGCTCATCTGAAAGCAGTGGAGCATCCCATCTAAAAGCATAAAACATATTACATTTCATGAAAAAGCTAATTCAGATTGTTTAATTCTGGTAATATTGCCTCTGTCACCTTCAAAATCAAAATGTTCTTTCCTGTTATTATAAAGAAAACAACCAAATTGCTTAAAACCCCATTTGAATACACAGCTGCCTTATGTTGCATACTAATTTGATTAAAAATGTTTGTGCCTCACCAGCATTTTTTACATAAAACACACTGGTGAATTTAACAAAGAAGTATAAATATATTTTAGCAATTTTTGATGGTAGGTTACACTATAGTGTCCATTACTACCCCTGGACCAAACAAAGATCTCTGTGCAGTATTTGAAGATGCTAAACTGAATGTCTTGCTGTATTTGTTTGCTCAGTGCTTTGGGCACTGTGCCAACCTCATTGCGAATAACTGCATTAGTCAAGTGTATCCAAATTATTACAACACAGCGTCCATCCCAGTTATTGCTGTTGAAGCATTTTCTGAATCTTCACATCACTAGAAACATTTATTTGAGGGTAGAGCTTTGCATAAATTCAGGATTATTTTAATTATTAAACAGAAAATCTTGACATTTTTGCAAGTTGCTTGTTATTCCCAGGAAGAGTAATTAAGAAGTAATTGCACTATTTTTGTTTGCCTATTATGAACACCTTGCCTTAAACTGGGCAGCTGCTGTGGCAATAGAATGAAAAAAATAGGAGCCAGAACAGGATTCATTGTATTTATTTTTCAGCTGATAGAAATAGGTATTGTCAATAGTCTTCTCAACTTCTGTCTTCACTCTACCAGCTTATCTCATTAATTCTTGATCTAGATGATGATGTTGCAATAAATCTCTGTAGATTTCTATTTACCATGCTTTTACAGGAGAGGTGATGGGGGTATGTTTTTAAATCTTTTCTCTCCTGAAGATCAGAGATGTCCCATCTTTCTCACCATAGCAACTTTTATGATAAAGTATGTCTGCAACCTACGGAACATGAAGCTCCCCATGTTCCTATCTTTTCACTTCAGAGCTCAGGTTAGGGTTGTATGGGGTCCAAAACAACCAAGTAATATTGAACTTTGCAGCCCTTGCAGGCTCGCTTCTCACAGCTGGCCATTCGCATTCTTCCATAATTTCCAGCTCAGCATAGGCCTGGTCATGAGGCGTAGTTCTGACAGAAGAGATGTATTGGAGATGCTTAATAGGTACATGTCGTTCAGGAGAGGCAGTCTGATCATTCCTGTTATATACAGCAGGACTGGAAGGGCAAAGAAATCTCCCTACTCTTTGGTTTGTAATTGGTGTTCTTCTCTTACAGTGGGCAGCAGTAATATGTTCATAATCTAGCCCCAGAGAAGAAAGATTTCAAACTGCCCCATTAGTAGTATGCCCTTAAGCTTTTATTCTGGACACCAGGTCCATCTCTGACCTGTATTTTATTGAGCACCTTGGCTGGGAGTGAAAACTCCAGCCACTTGTACCAGCCTGTACAGCTGGGTCTGTTGCAGCTGGTAGTTTTGTCTGTTTCACTGTATTTTCCTGAAAAGTATATATTTTCATGCCGTCAAAGTCTAAATTATTTTCTGCTAATAGAAGCAAGAAGTTGCAATATTTTTTAAAATGCTTCACATTTTATTGAAAAGCAAAGATCTCTAAATTTCCTGTGAAATAATTCTTTTAAAGCAATTGACTTTGAAATTCTGCCATTTTCCTTTTCAATCATATGAAAACCATATTTTTACATAGACAATATATCACAATGTTGCATTCATAATGTGTTATTACATTAGATGTGGTGTGTTCATGTCAATGTTTTCATGCACTGTACTAACTCATAATTAATTTAAGAAACAATGGAGACAATGAAATTTTCAGAAATTACCAAAATGGAATGAAAAAGCTAAAATGGCTTTTGGAAATAGTTTCTTGTAGAAAAACATCCTGTAGTACAGTGACATCTTGGAATAATGCTCCTTTGGTGGAAAACCGAAATTTTAAATGTTCTTCCATCTATCTTTAGTAACTGCCAAATACATGTTTTTGCTTCTTTTAACGATAAAGGAATGTTGATAGCATGGTGAAAAGAATAGGTAACAAAATATTGTAGAAACTTAAGCCATTGCCTTCTGTAGCAACTCCAGAACAAAGTTTTCAGAAAATGTTTTCTTTGTCTCACTAGGCTCAGTACAAAATTCCAAATTTTAATGGCATACTACCACACGTTTCCTCAAGAAATATAGTCCTGACTTTTGACACATCAACAAATTATCGTCCATCAGCTGCAGAATAGTAACTGTTTGTGTGCACAGTCCTGCAAATAGCATCATGTACCAGCAGAATGGTAAATTATCCTACCATGAGTGAGGGATATATGATTTCCCAGTCGGGTGTAGATGCACCTGCAATACGGATAGATGGAAAGAACTTATGCAGATATGCAAACCATTTAGCTAGAGGCATAAAAACCATGTCTTGTGATGTTATTGATAGTTCTATATAGGTTTTTAAGCTTTGGCATGGTATTTCTGTGTCTGCCTTAAGCTATCTTGCATTGAGTGTTTGTTACAGGTAAAACAATGCACAGCAACTCAGCGACAGAGCAGCTGATGCATGGCAACCTTTTCATGGGTCAAAGCCCTCTGACAATTCGAGTTTTACATATGCTTTTGGATTTTATTACATTGAATCATCAATATCAGTCTGCCAATGCTGTTCCCAGGTCAAAAAATTATGCTGCTGTATGATCAGAGGCTACTTTTCTTTCATTTGGGCAAGAATTACTATGTCTGGAAGTTTCTTCTGTTTTTGTAGGACTTTGGTGAAAGAATTAAAGGTGGAGCTGTTTTATCATGCAGAATAGCTAACAACATTGTTTTGCATCAGATTGTACTATGGTGATGCCATTGATACACACATTTTTGAAAACAATTGCTTTTTCAACAAGAGCTCGGTCTACTTTAGTAGCTTCCCTAAGCAATCTTACATTCTGTATGCATGCTTGTTTACCTCCTTAAATATAGCCTGCTTGCTGACCCACTGGCTTAGTAACATCAGGTTTTGTACATGGTCAAAAATATTGGAGTGGCTAAGGCAGACGTACCTTTCTAAGTTCTCTGAAGCACTCATTGTGTGTGTACTCCTCAATGCCTCTGTATGCATACAGTTTACTCACATGTACTGGGAAGGCAGGCAGCAATGATAGCCTTCGTATCAGAGAGCAGACCTGGGAGACGCACATTTAGAATGCAGATAACCAGCTTGCTGTCATGTTAACATTTTGACATTCATCAAGATGCTTGACATTATTTCTACCACTTGGAAGATGCTATACCAACCAAATATTTCCAACTGGATTATTTTCTTTGTTCCTCTTTGGGGAGAAACAAAATCTTAGGGTAATTGATTTCTCCCCACTGCCATGTGGAGAATCCTGTAAAAGGGATTATCTTTTGTTTCCTTATTTTGTGAATATGTTTTCTTATAAGAAAGGAGGTGTTGTGAAGAACAGAGACCACAATGAAAGAGATAAGCCTGTATCTCCTTGCAAAATTACTTCATCTGCTATACTTCTAACGTATGTATATACAGGAACACGTAGGAGCATGAAGAGGAGTTAAAATACTGAATCAATATAAATATGATAAAATATGTTCCTCTTTTCCTTCGTTATCCATTTTCTTCTATTTAGATGCAAGGTGATCAAAGTATAGCAAACAAGCCATTAAGAGAATCTCTATGGTACTTGAAAGATCTTTAGCTACTCTGAACCTCTGTGTGAAACGCAGATTCCTGCAGCCATAATTTCCTTCCAGAATTAAATGAAGAGACAGTTCTAGTTCAGAATTATAGCTGGAATGCTGTAATTTTCTGAAGTATTGCCCATAATCATTAAAAGTACTGTCAGCCACTGAATAGTGACTGACAATCGGTTCAGGGAAGTCCAGCTGCTGCTTTAAGTCTAGTATTGGAACATGCGATCTGGGACACTGGGGCAGCTACCCTGCAAGGGTATTTTATTAAATTAACAGTAGCGAATGGTGCATAAAATTGTCACGAAGATAAATTTATTATAGTATGATTTTATTCTCACATTATTCTTTATGGGGTGCTACCCCAACAGAGTTTCCAATTCAGTAGCATGCCTGAAGCCAGGGGTTTTATCAGCAGTGTGTCAAAGGGTGTCTGGCTCTCATTCATATATAATTTACTCTTATTATATGAGATATTTCTATTTTTCTGCACTAACAGTTGTATATTTTCTAATGAAGGCTTAAATCAACTGGGGACCAGGGTATAAATAGAGTTTCAGTATTTCTTGCCAAATATGGATTGTTTGGCTTCCTGTTAGTTATGGATTGTGAGTGTATTACTGCTGAAAGAAAATTTGGGGGCAGTTATTTTTCTTTCATGTATTTATTTATCATTCAATATAAATTATTGGAATTTTTCATGTGTTCAAAATGAATTATATCATTTAGAAAATATGTCTGAGATTATTAAGAGAAACCTATAAGTGTACCTTGCCTGCCTAGGTCAGCTTTGTGCTTTATTGAACTTTTGAAGGTAACTCCAACAGTATCTTGGTGTTTAGTATTTTCTAGCTGGATCTGGATAAGAATCATAGAATCATAGAATAGTTAGGGTTGAATAACTACTGATTCTGAATAGATGCAAATTCCATAATGATGTTTTTTTTCCACAGATAAAATTCCTTTCAAATTTTTGAAATTTCTCCAAAATTTATTAGCTTTACTTGAATCTGTGGTATCTGCTGTGTTCATTGTGACTGACTGACTACAGTCATACTGTGACTGTCTGACTACAGTCATATTTTCCTTGTCAAATGGTTAATAAGTGATAGTTACTTGCAGAAATGAGAACTTTTCAGGATTCATGTATACACTTCAGTCCTTTTTCCATGTATCTGGGAATGCCTTAGGTGAGTTGAATGTTTTTTCCCAGCCTTTTGGGGAGAGGCAGGCAGCCAGTTGTAATTGCTGTATATAATGATAGGAGTTTGATGTATGTCCTCCTGGCTACACACACTGCAGCATTTCAGAATTATGTTCCCATGGTCATGTAAACTCGTGGTGGTGCGTATACTGGTGAATACGGAGTTGGGCCTCGCTGTGTTCTAGACTTTATTCCTGAGCTTCATGGTGAAGGTTGCTTTCTGCTCATATTACCAGCTGCTGAAGTATCCTAAGATTACATCTGAAATTCACAAGTGATTATACTTTTTGCTATAATGTGGTTGTTATTTATGTACTATCTCTTTTTGCTAGGTGCTGATAAGAGAGCAATTCATTGCTTCTTTTCTTTTTCTGGTCTTTTGATCTTTACAATTCCTCATTTATAAAAGCTGTGATAAACCACTAATTTTGTTTTAAAATTCACATTGTCAAAAGATAACTTATTTTTGTTTCCCTGGAAATTCTGATGGATTTGCCTGTTGAACCAGCAGTGAGGTTCTATCTTCTAATTCAGTGATCTTTTTAAATTGTCAGCTCTCTTGGAAGTATAAAGGAGTTATTCTAATGTCTACAAAACCCTCTCTCCTTCAACGTTTTCCAAAGAAAGAAAATTAACAACACTGTTGTAGAATTCCCCCTAAATATAGATCTTTATTAAACTTTAATCAATATATTATTCCCCTTAACATGCCCACCAATCTATGTATAGAAGTCAATAATAAGATGGCTGCCTCCTGAAAGTGTGTTGCCATTATCAAAAGATTTTGAGAATGAGCTCAAAAAGCAAATTACATTTGTGAAACAAATTCTGAATGAAATAAATATCTAAACAAGCTGAGTGTATCTGGTTAAGAAATTTTTTTCCTTGAAAAAGTGGCAGGTTATGAGAACTGAATTCCTTATAGGTCTGTATTTAGAAGCTTTAATAAGAACATGCTCTCAGGGCCTTAAACACTAGTACTCATCTTGTAGTAAAACCTTTTGGACCAGGGACTTCAGCATCTGTCTCAAATAGTCCAGATAGATTTTTCTAAGGCCACACTGTTGAATGTGTATGGTTAGATTTTTATCATTCTCTTCTGCTGAAGCTGTACTGGTGACTGTAGTGCATGAAGATATCCATGCCTGCTCTGAGCTAATACGGAACAGAGAACCTGAGCTCTGATCTTCAGCCTGGTGGGTGACTCATGGCATAATTGAAGCCTTCTCTTAACCTCACTCGCTAGTTTTTCACGTATGTCACCCTAGTATGAAACAGGAAATAGGGAATATGCTTGTGGCACAGGATGATTTTTTTTCCTGCACATCTCTCATGCCAAGTTTTACTTAAGATCAAAGGTCACACTTTTTAAAATGTAAGTATAATCATATATCTTTTTATATACCTTTAGCAGAAATTAACATTTAGAAAGCTTCTCAGTAGATCTTCAAGCCAAACATTAAAGTTTAAACACTGAAGAGTATTCATCAGTGCAACTATTTTGCTGAATTGATAAATACAATTTAAAGGAGTATATTAAAAGGAAGGCTATTATACAGTGTTGCTATCAATTCTTGTATAATGAAAGAGATTAAATGAATCCTTGCTAATGCATTATTGGTATGTGAAGAACAAGAAGAAACAAATTACACACATTTTCCCACTTAATTATTGTGCTAGACACATTGTCATATCGTTGACCTATTTGGTCATGCCCAAGTTAATCATGCCTGAACCTTTTCCCAGTGGGAAATAAGCTTCTTCACTTCCTGTCTTGCAGGAATATCAACTAAAACTCAGTCACATATGCCCATAGTCTGATCACTGCAGCCCACCGTAACTGTCGTCTCCAGCAGTGAAACTGCAGTCTGCGGTATGCCCGTGAGAGTCAGTGTCAGAAACCCATCACTTCATGTGTGCCTTCATTCAACTCTGTTCAATCACTTACTACATGAAATTATACCAACCTCTCTTTGCAAAAGTGTTCCACTCCTCCTTTTTTTAATTTTTTTGTTGTTGTTTGCAAGGAACTGTTTTGTCACACTGAAAGAGAGTTTATGTGCAGTGACAGCCTAATAAGCCAGCAACTTTAGTCGCTTATTAAAGTCAAGCATGTGTCTTTGTTTCATGTTGTTAATGATGTGGAACCATTGAGGCCCGAGTATATTTCGTCTGGACGGTGTGGGAGCGAATGCTGAGAGCTCATTACTTGGCTCCCCATTGGAATCCTGCAGGCTTCTGCTCATTGAGGAGACTGTGGGGGCTTTGACAGAATTATTATACTGAATATTTTTAGACTCATTAACTATATCACCAAAGCAAAACATCTCTTCCTTAGATGCAAATGGCTGCAGCTACTGTGGCTTTGCTTTAGTTATTGCAGAAAAAAGGATGAAGCTTGAAAACAACTTGGGGAAAGGATTTTCATGCCCGAATGTTTGAATTTGTAACTTATATTAGGAATGGATAAGCCTTTTTTACCACATTTAAGCTAGTCATGTCTACGTGTCATTTAAAACTGCATGTATTCAGTGTCATGTAGTAAATGGTGCTCAATCTTTTAAATTCATAAAGTGTCATTGAAGTACACAGCAAAATAGGAGCTTTCGGAATTCCACTTCCTACTCCAGTGTAGAAAGATTTAAATGTAAAAAGCTCATGTTAAAGTAATTATAGATGCTTGAGTTAAGCCTTCAAAGGTAAAGAAATTCAGAGTTAGGGCTAAAATTTCTGACTTTCTCTTAACCTAAGTGCTGGAACATATGTACTGTGCAGTATGAAAAATCACACACTTCTCCAAGCCGTACAATTCCTAACCACAACAGAGTGATTTAAAGATGAAGAATGAGACAAAATTTTTAGCCTAAGTCTGAATTTCCTTGCTATGATGGGTTTAACTTGGTTTTTAATGTTACTTTATTGTAGCTTTTCGAGGTTTAATTGAGACTTAAGACATACTTGAAGAAAAATATGAATACCTTAAAATTAATTCTTCAGAGCAAAGGACAGAAAATTGCATTTATGGCTCCATTTGTTGGAAAAGTGAAGTTGGCTGTGAACTGTACATTATTTCACCTTCTATAAAATTGTATTTTGATTTCTTGATGGAGACCGACTCTATATGTTGTGTACAAGCTTACCTTCTATAAATTATGAGCTTGAGTAATTTCCTAAGTATATACACATATAAAAAAATCTAGAGACGTGTTTTTTCTCATGATGTGTTCAAGCTTTCATTAGGATTTTATTCTCCAAAATTATTGTAGGTGAAAAAAACAACTATTTTGATTCCTAGGAAGAAAGACATTGCTTTTATTTGTGGTTCATTTCCTGCTGTAGTATTCTCTGACAGTGGTGACACCGTCTTTATACATCAGGAAGTTCTTCTTTCTATGACTGCCAGGGACTCTGGAGGGAATACTTCGTATCTGAAACACGTTTCCCTTTGGGATTTCACCATCAGAATAACAGTTCTGATCAGCAGCCCATTAGAAAAATGTTTTTGTTTTGTTTCTTTGTTGTTGGGTTGGGTTTTTTTCCCCTGAAGCTATGAAAAGGAATAGTTAAAAATTTGACACATAAGAAAGTTGCACTGTTGAAGTTAAATTTTGTGTACATAGGAACTTCACATTGTCCGTCAAGCTGTAGTTATTTAACAGGTGTAAGCAGAGTTTTCAAGTTAAACTCTTTAAGTGAAGCCTCAGAGTGGCTGCAGTTTTCCTTTTGAGATCTTGCAGTTCCTGTTCTTACCAGTTTGTGGCACGATGCTATTTAATTTAGATGTTGGGCAAAGCTGTCAAACACCAGTGCCTCAGGCTAGGTACCTAAAACTTTTACATTTAAGCTTATACATAACAGTAGCCTGATATTTACTGGGAAAACTCAAGTCTTTCTGAAAGACATGATCATAAATATGGGTCTCAGTAAGGAAGTCAACTCTAAAACCAATGGCCATGGTTGTTCATTAAGTAATATACTCTTCCTTTAAGCTGCAGATGACTTTTCAAATTCAAATGTAAATACTCTGTCAGGAAAATTCTCACCTGCAGAACTGGTTCACAGTTGTGATTTCAGATGTTTAGCAGTAAAAATAGCCTGAAGTCAACACACCTGTCTAGATACACAGATGATCCACAGGAAATAAAACAGACTTCAGCTGTAAGCATGCAAATGTAGTTGTTTCATTTCCTACATACAGTATTATAATCAGATTAGTAGATGTAATAATACTATAAACAGATATTCACTAGCAGTTACTGTATTTACAATCTTATATTTATCCAAAATTAAAATCACTGTACAATCCCACCTTGTTACTTATTTTAGCTATTTTAATGTCTGTGAAGCACTCTCTTCTCAGTTTCCGGGAGAAAAGATATTATGGTTTTTGTTTTGTTTTACCTAGAGAATATGTCCTGAAGTGAAAAACCAATGGTAACAAATACACACTTCTGTTAGGGAGCTGAATTAGGAGCTTCTTTAAGTCTTATTAAGATGTGCAATAACTGTGCAATAAATATTTATCAGCTTATATGATATAATAAACTACTATTTCCTCCTCTAGTGGCTGTATTTTAGTGAGCTCTGTATTATAAATCTTGATGTGTCCAACAACATGCAGCTTTTTAGTTAGCAATCTTTTAGTTATTGTGTAGTCATCAAAAACTGGGTTTCCTAGAGTATCACGTCTATCACAACTATCAAGTTCAAAGCTTTGTACTTGAATGAGTTTTCAGCATACATTTAGAATGCCTCCACTTCTTTGCTATCTATATCTATAACATCTTAGCTGACTTTCCAGATAGATCTTATCTTCTGTTGTATAGGCTCCATACAAGATAAGGACTTTGTATTTATGCTGAAATTGTTGCCTTAGATGAGGTAGTTTTGGCAACAAAGACGTATTTTTCTTCCTGATTTGCATTTATGGTAGATTTATCGTATGTATATGTTTCAGGAAAGAGAAAAAAATATTTTATTCTATATAGCACATATGATTGACCTTGGAAAAGTCGGGGTTAAGAGGTCTTTACAACTTTTGAATTAAATCTGAAAGATATATTAGTCATCTGTCTGGTTTTATGTGTTGGGGTTTCGAAGTAAATTCAACTCGTAAAGGTAAATTTATTCATATACTCTATGGTTTTTCCAAATTCTGGAATTGTGTAAAGCCTTCAAACAAGCGCTTCTTTTCCATTAGAGGGGTAAAAAAAGTTGGTGTACTGGACAAACTAGTCCTTAATTTGAAACAGATGTTCTCTCAGTAATGGTAACTGTGTCTGTACTGACAGATAGGTGTACCTGCCATGTGCCCTGCAGCTCTCCCTTTCCAAACTGGGAAGCTTTTGAAGTGTAATGTTTCTCCTCCTGCTTGTAAGCCTAAATTTTCTTCCAAAAGAAAACAAGGTGCATGTGGCATGTACCAGTTTTTACTTTCTTTTCCTTTTTTTGTGGAAAGGGGAAACTGATTAAGATGAGCTATAACTGTTGTCATTTCTGCTGTTAGAAGCTGAACCCATGTCCTGTAAAGTAGAAGAAAAACAAACACAGAGGTGGGGAGAAAAAGATCACCAAAGAAAATTCCTCTTTTGACTTTTATACTTTGTATTTTTCAGCATTATCATGGCAACAGAGGCAGACAGCATTGCTTCTCAGGCACTTCTGAAACATTAAAAAATGCTAAAAAAATAAAGAAGGGAGGACAATGATCACTCCTTGGGCTCAAACTCAAATGGTATTTCTTCTTGGTTTGCACAGCACCAAGGCTGGCTTTGTCAGAATCACTGGCTTGTCCACACTGCACAGCACTTGGCCATGGATTTCTGTCCTCTAGACCTTAGCAGGGACTTTGTGGCCTTAACTGGTGGTGGTATTACGTACTATGTTCAGTTTCATTTAATTGAACTCATATGAATCCACATGAGCAGATTTTTTTAAATAGTGTTAAAGTGAAAGTATGTATAATATGCCATGAGATGTGGCATGATGACATGTAGGGTGTCTGGGGATATAAAGCTTTCTGGCAGCAGTTACTGGAGTGAATCGTACGCAGGGTTTGTCTGCAAGAAAGCAAATAGGTTAGTCTGAAATAAAACCAGAGGTGAACAGTGTTGATTATCAGATGTCTGGTGGTAGAGTTTGCTCCATAGTCTTCCTTTATTTTGCAGTGTTGACATATGCTTGCAGTGTGGATAAAACTTCCCTCAGTCTACTATTAATTCACAGTTTCATGCAACTTAGGACATAGCTTTTATTGTCTTTTAGGGAGTATAGGGAATGTGAGATTAAGACTTTGTAGAATTAGATTGAATATTTGTGGTATGGAGAATGGCAGGACAAGGAAACAGGCTAAGGATGGGCAAATGGTGAAATATGGTTTGAAAAAAAAAGAAAAAGAGTGGTTCAGAAATATACTGGCGTTATCTAGTAAGTCAATGGAAAAGTGGAAAACCTCTGTCTATTAAGGCCACTTTGCTTTCAAAGACTGAGAAGGAGTTAAAGATTCCTAAATCTCAGTTATCATTTCCTCTCAACAAGATCTATGAAAATCTTCGACATAATGTTTCACCCCCTTTTAGGTCTGTCTCACCTGAAATATCGTTATACTCTGCAGAAATAGTCTCCCCCAGAAATACTCTCTTCTACTGCATGTTTTGATCTGTTCACAATGTGAGTCCCCCCATTGCTTTGAAAAAGATAGGAAAAAGACTATGTATGATATAAATAAGACTGTGTCATAATACATAGTGTCTTAAATTAACAGTGAAAAAACAACTCTAAGTCTGGCATTTCCTAACTTCTGAACATTTCTCTTTCCTTTTTATTATCCTTTTAAGGTAATTACGTGTGATTATAAAGGCATTAACTAGATTCCTTCTTGCATCTTTCATTTATCTGGTAATCAGGAACATAATACTGAATCTATTTGTGTAGTCGTGATTGTTAAGAATCTTGGAAATAAAGACAGGTGGAACCTGCCAACTAACTCATGGTTACCAAAGTCACTGGCTCAGGTCATTAATGGTTTAAGTACCTGCTCATTAAAATAGTTTAACCAAAGATGTGTTTTTCATCCTGTTTATTACTGCCATCAGCTCTTGTCTAGGAAAACCGCTATTTGAAAAGGTTTATACAAACTGCATCTCAACAGAGGCTTAAAAAGCCCAAAATTCTTGACAAACATAGTGAAAATCAGTCTGAAGCTTACGTGTTGGTAATGACTTCCTTATTTTCATATATGCTTGAATATTCGTCAGTTCTGGAGAATTTTTCATGCGTTAGGGAAAAACTACTATATGGTCATAATCCTTGCTAAGAAGTGAATTTTAAGCAATTTTAAGGTGGAGTCCATTAAATACACGTGACTTTGGAAGCAGCATTCAACAGTTCTGTGGAATCTTTTACTTTAATGTTTTCTATTTACTTTATTTGCCTTGTAAATACCATACTTGTATAATTTGGACTGTACTTGGTGTATATAAAACCTTTTTGATCAGATCATATTTAGGATTATTCTGTTTAAAAAACACACTTGATTAAGTGATAAATAAATAACAAGTAAGTGAAAATCTGCCAAAACAAAAAATTAGGTGACTGTTTAACATCCTGGGTTCAATTAATTTCTCATTGATAGAAACTAACTTTTCAGTGTAACCCTGCTTGAAGTTGGAAAGAGATACCAAATTCCCTGTACAAGGTGGGTGTCTATGATTCCAGCATGGTACCTGTCTGAGGTCTAGGTAGCCTGACTGTGCCTGTGTGGCCCTCCCATAATAGAGAATGCAGTCCCAGTTCTGTGGCGGGGTCACTGATGGCTTCCAGCAGAGCCAGCCAGACTCTTGGTACCAGGAGGTCCTGAGGTGTTCCCTGAGATCTGGGGCACAGGTCCTGAGGCCTTATGCCACCGGGGCCAAGAATGTCAGTGTTTTAAAAGTCTGCAGTTGCAGGGCAGTCAGCCTTGTCAGCGTTAATAGGCTCCCTGTTGTGGTGCTAAGGGATGAGGCATGTATCTGTCTGGGCTAGAGCCTGGCCTCCTAGGACTTCCAGTTTCCTTCTTGCAACATAAAAATGACAGATCCTAGAGGCCTGTCGTGGTTCAAGCCCAGCCGGCAACT
>NW_009944760.1:0-10681 GCF_000696875.1 Nestor notabilis
AACCCTAACTATTCTATGATTCTATGAGAATTTGATGGTAAGTGTTGTGAATCAAAGGAGGAATGCTCTGCAGTGGATGAGTTATTGCTGGATAAATGTTATGCACCTCATTAAAAAAAAAAAAAAAATACACTGACTCCACCACACTATTTCTAATCTTAGCCTTGCATTTTTATTTCTTTGCAACTTCCATGACAGTATTAAACAAAAAATATGCATACAGTGTCCTAAAAGAGCAGTAAACTCTTTAAGTAACCTTGCATATGGTGAATAACAGGCAGTACTAGAAAGACACAGAAGAGCATATCCTATCATTCACAAAACCTAAGCGATTACTACACTGTTGTACATTTTTTATGAGATGTTTCACTTCATAATATGTAAGAGGTTCATTTTTTTGGTTGGTTGGTTTATGTTTTTTTCACCTTTTCTAAAGAGTCACTACAAAAATAATTTTTAAATCACTATTTCTTTTGTGTTAAAGCAGTCAGTTTTGTCTACTTGGTAAGTCCATATCAGTTGAAGTGCTATTGTATCTAAACATTCAAATGATTGTAATCCCTTAAAATCAGAGTGGACAGATAGAAGGCTTTAATTTGCAAACTTGATGAAGAGCTCCTTAGGTACCTGCAGAAAAAGTTTTGAAGGGCTTAACTATTTGAAAACACCCTGGTTTGAACTGTCAAATTTGCTTGCACACGGGGCAGATGTATCTCTTGAGGAGCTAAAGAGGTTGATATCCCTTAAGGAAGAGAAAGCTTTTAAGATTTTCTTTAACTCTACTGCAACTAACACAAAAGGGCTCTTGAAACTATGGCTCGTGGAGCAGCTTTCAGCATTTTGTGGAGATTACCCAATGAAGTCCTGCAAAGCTGCCAGTATGGTATATTGCAATTGTCTCCTGTAACACCCTATCAAGTCTTCAGAAATAGCTGCCAAAGCTGCTTTAAGTTTTATTCTTGTACTCTGTCCCACTGTAGTGTTCAGCCTCTGAAATGATGTCCTTCACTGATTTTGAAAATCTCTAACCATATTTTCTTGTTTGTGAACTAATGATGCAGGTCAGGGTTTTAATGCAACACTTTGCTCTAGTACATTGGAAAAATTCCTTAGGTAAAAATATATGTAATTTCTAATCATAGTGCATAGAGCTGTGACTTACATATCTATTCCCCATATAAGGAGATTACTTTACTAGAATGTTGTTAATTTGCCCAGTGTACAGTTTGCTTTAAAACATGAAAGGTAGATTTTAATAATAGTCCATTTAACCTGACAGATATTTCAGAAGATACTTTACCTATTCCGCGCAAACTTGTGAGACAATTTTCTCCATCTCAGGAAGAATGTTCCCATCTATTCCTGACTTTAGGACCATGGCAGCTAATTTTTAACAGTGTTACTTGATTCCAACCTGACCTTGATCATTACTGTTGAGCCTTAAATCTCTAGAGAAGAACATTCTCATCGGATGGACTGTTGCTATAAAACGGTCAGAATGAAGCTGTCGGGCAGGTGTGCCCTCCCCCTCCACTCCTCTCCTCCGCAGAAAAGGAAAAAGATAGATTTAATCGGTAGATGGCAGTAGGAGCTAGCAAGAAGCCTGATGGCTAGACTCAGACCTTTTGCACAATAATCATACAGACAACAAATTCCACAAAGTACAAGCTGACAAAGACCTTGCTTTGACACAATCAATCTTTATTCACCACTAGATTACAGTGGTTAGATATACTTGATTGCCTCAGTTCCAGGATAAAGCTTATAAATACCTATATATGTAATCGGCTTAAATTTTTGCCGTTGTATTTTTTTTACTTTGTTTTTATTTAAACTGAGATTGGGGTGCAATTCATTTATTCTTAGCTTTGTTATATGTCCAGCCAGGCCTTCTGTCACCTTGACTGTCAAGCTGTAATTTTAATCTTTGGTTCTGTAAATGTTTAGGATATCATTCTATTATTTATAAAGGGAAGTATACAGCTAATAGAGCATAGCTGAAAGAGAACTCATTTGTCTTTACTCCAAGAGTTTTACCATTGTGTGGCTGTGTTTTAAGCTGAAATGACACCAGAGTGGTGAAGTAAATGCTGTCTTGTACTGCAGAATCCAGTTTGGACAGCTCTATTCTCGTCTCCTTCTCTGTTTCAACAAGTCACGATGTGCAAAGAATGTTCTTTTTGTTTGCTTTGGAAAGTTAGAAAAGCAAATGTATTCTGAACATTCACTCAGCAACAGGGGTTGTATATGTATTCTCCAAGTAAAAAAGTTAAAAATGGAAAAATAACAACATGGGTTTAGTTTCCATTTCACTATGTAATGCAATAATTTGTTTACAAATGCATATTTAGGTTTGTGTAATTTTGCAGATTTTAAGTGCTTAGTTTATATAAAATATTAACTCCATGCTATATTTCTTGATTTGGCTCTACGTGCGTGATCTATGTATTTGTTTAGCAGTCAGTCCCATGGTGTGTTATTATTTAACTTTCACTATGAAAGACATTTCTATTTTTCAGCTTCTCATTCAGTAGTGCAAATGTGCAAAAAATCTGTAAAAAGTCTTGGAAATTGAAAAAAGTATCTTCACAACACTTAAATAGAATCATATAAGGTAAAAAAAAAAAAAAAAAAAAAAAAGCAGACAAAGAACTAATATGCCAAAAGGAAAGGAAATTATTTGTGGCATTTAGGTATAAATGCAGAGGTTGATATGGGGACTAAGATAGAAAAGAATCAGCTCAGAAAGGTCTATCATGGCAACGCATGGTTTTTGCAGAAAGTGAGTGGGTTCAGAGGCGTGCGTGTGTGCACACACACGTATATATATGAATGCAATTGCAGATAGTGACAGGATAATTACTTTTTAGTACTTTTTCAATATTAGGGACCACTACAGAACTTCTGAGTAGCTACATTTGCAGTTGGATGCTTGCTTAAAATATTCAGCTGCCATGGTTCAAAAGTGGATACCACATTTCAACTAGGTTGCTTAACAGAAATAAGTGCAACTCAGTAAGCATCCCCCCCAGGGTACACTGATATTTTACATTCTGCTGAAATCAGCTGAAGTGTGCCACACTGACATCAAAAGAAAACAACAGGTGGTGATTTCATATTTCCCAGGTGAGGCCAGTAATCAGTTGATCAAACTGCAATTGCTTTTTACTCTGGGGTAAAAACAAACATGCATGGATTGTTCTTTGTGGTCATTCTTCATTGGTTTCCAGTTAACTTCTGACATCACCAGCTTAAACTACATCTCCTGTACAGGCAGATAATTTTATCCTTTTGCCAAGGACATTATGTCTGCCTTGGCTGCCAGAGAGTCATGTTACAACTCTTTGAGAAATAAATGTGTTTTGAGACCTTCTCCATTCTAACATTTTCTTAATTTTTTTATGTACCCCCTTCTCATTAAAGCTAAACACATCATTCCTTAAAAAAACAAAACAAAACAAAGAAAAAAACAAACCCTTGGTAGTCAAGTGCCAAAGAATGCACAATAGACTTTAGTAAAAGCTGAGATTTATTTATTGCAAGTGTCAAATATTTGAACAGCATGTAATTTAATCTCATCTCTTCCCACCCACCCCTTTTTTTGTTTCCCTTTATCAAATGATTGGTAGGCTAAAGAATGCTCTATCCATTTTCTTGATTAATACAGTACAATATTACCTATCAGCATGAATGTTACAAAAACATAGTAGCACTCATGACATAGACAGAAGACAAGAATGCTAAGCATGTGTAGTATTTTTTGACAAAACTATTGATTCAGAGCTGAAAAGGAGGCATGAAATACCACCATGATATTAACACTTTGGGGGATGATATTTGCATTTCTGTACTTTAATCTTTTTTTAATTTGTTGCACGCTGGCAGAATGTCTGGAGCCTGGATCTCTCAAAAATAGTCTGAATTTCATTAGTATCTCTCTGTAATTCATGTTCACAGCTTGAGACTGGTTGGAATTGTAAAGAAGGTCAGTATGTCAGAGTGCACTTTGTTAAGTTTATACGAATAAAAATAACCACTGGGATCAAAGTCTATTCCACCTTACTCATTAAGAATGTAATCAGATAAATGTGTGCTTAACAGCTTCTCTGTTTAAGCTAAGATTCAGATGGCTGATGTGACTTTTTCTGCTAGTACCTTGTTAGTACTGAGATATTTAGAAGCACATTCTTCTCCGCTGCAGGTTTTATAGGTGAATACTGTAACCCTAATATCTGTCTTGAGAAAGAGGTGTTTATAATGCTAATTCACTTCTCGTTAGTATCATAACTTTAGAGCTAATGGGAAAATGATGCAACAAGGTAATGGTGTCTGAAAATGAACAACATAAATAATGATCTGCTGTTCAGGCAATATCAATACTTTTAATAATTAGGAAAGTAGGAGACAGGTAATGCAAATCTGAGAAGCCACCTTGAGTATTTGGCATTGAAATAAAACGCAGAGGAAATTACAGAACTAGAAACACAAAACATGGAGGGGGAAGAAACACAGCACTGACTATACAGAAGTGATTCTCATGTAGCACTCCAAACTAAGGAATTAACCTCAGTGTTCCTCTTTATTTCAAAATACTGATATTGAAAACAATCACTCCACAATGAATAAACCAGAATATTTTTACAAAGGTTCCAGTATCAACAATATTAAAATTATGCAATTATTTTATTGCAAAGAAGAATTTGAAGCTTTATTAGTCCTACAGAGAAATATAAACTCCTTTTATTGGACAAATCCACACAAGACAGTGGTCTTATACTTATTGGCCTGCAAAACAGTCATACGACCTAATTGACAGTCCTTTATGTATGCAATTCTTTGTGTTTATTGCCATTGAAAAGGCAGGTAGCTGAAAATGCTTTTCTTTAGATGTCTGCCACTGTACTCATCCATCATTTGCAAAATACACTGTCTTCACTTTAAACAGCATAATTGGGTGTGTTACAAGACTTAGAGGAACAGGACACCACATTTGAAATTTCTGTTTGTGGGTATATAGTATCCTGTGCATGAACAGGCTGCCTGCTTGGAAAAACTTTTCACTTTTAAAAGGTATGCTTTGTCATCCCAGACAGCGTGGGCTGGGTATGGGACATAAGTGGATAATAAAGTGGGTGGCAGACTGAATTCAGAGGATCAGCAGAGAAAGTCCAACTGGTGCCCAAGTACTAGAGGTGTCTCTCAGGGTTCAATAATAGAATCAGTACCAATCAGTAGCTTTGTTAAAAGATTCAGTGAGATAGCATGCACCCTCAACAAGCTTGATGAAGATACCAAGCTAGGAGAAGCTACTGATACAGTGGAGTACAGGCTGCTACCCAGGGTAACCTGAACAAGCTGGTAAAATGGACCATTAGAAAGGTCCTAAAATGTAAATGCAAAGCTCTGCAGCAGGGAAGCAAGAACCCCATGTGACAGTGCAGGCTGGTGAATGACTGGCTATAGAAAGCCATTTTTCTGAAAATGACCCAGGCTCAACAAATTCAATGAGTCACGAATGTGACCTTGCAGTGAAAAAAACAACCATACCATGGGCAGAATTAGCAAGAATGTATCTAGTAGGTCAAGGGATGTTATTATTCCCTTTTATGATTTGTGAGATTGCATCTGTAGCATCACCTTTGGGCTCTCCCTCCCAGGAAAGACATTGGCATACCAGAGGGAGCACAGAGGAGGTCACCAAGATCAGGAACTGAAGCACACACTGTACAAGAAGAAGAAACGGGTTAGCTCAGCATAAAAACGAGAGGAAATAGACACAGGTATGAGCATGGAAAATTCTCAGTATTAAAAAAAAGGGGAGTTTCTATAACAGTGATCAAACACTGGCCTGTGTTGCCTAGAGAGACTGTGGTATACTCATCCTTGGGTCCTAAACAACATGCTTTAGCTGTACCCACTTTGAGCATAAATTAAAACTAGATACCTTACAGAGGTACATTCTGAATTTTAAAGACTGAAACTTTGCAATTACCTGTTCTGCATATGGGCTGGTGGGAAAAGAGAGATACTTCTTCTCCTATTAACATGAGAGATCATTGTGAAGATGGTGAGAAGTTTTCTTCGGAGATCAGATTTTAGAAAAACCCAGACAATGAAGCTCATTTGACTAAAAATGTGCTAACTGGTGATGTGAACAGGAACCACTTTCTGCTGTGTTGAAACAATTGTTAGTGGCTCAGTGGGCTATCGGATATTTTGGGTTTGCTTTAAGTTTCATTTAAAGAGTTTCCTGTGAAAATCAAACTTTTTCTACATATTTATGAACTGCATTCTTAAAACTATTTCAGTAGGATGCTCTTGGCATCTATAATCACTGCAAATATTCTAAGGGCACAGCTGTCTTACATAAAGCAGTACTATGTCTGTACAACTAACCTACTGTTTAAGGGGCTAGCTTCAAAAACAACTAGCCAGCACATAATTCCATATTCACGTGACAGTTCTGTTTCAAGACAGTTGTACAACATTTCATGGACAGTGAGATATATTCTAAGCAAGGTCACTTAGTCTGGTTGGTGTTTGAAGGTATGGAGCATGTGCTATCTGCAATTACCCCCTGGGAAATGTACTCACCAAATATTTTTTCTTTTTTTACTTTTTTCTCTTTTTTTTTTTTTGCTTTTTTTTCTGATATTGTAATCTCTCAAATATTTATAAATTTCCTAAATTTGAATGACACATCACACCACAGCAGAAAGCATTAGAAAAACTTATAGCCATTGATAAAATACTCCTAATTAGAAAGTTAATTGGGCAAACAGATGCAATACATAAGAGTAAAATGTTTTATTTATTGGTTTCAAAAGTTCAATCCACATAAAATTCAATAAATTTTTGTTTTGAAGAACTTTTCACTCATTTTTTAAGCATTTGGAACAATGAAGATTCACCCAATGCAACTGATTTTCTATTCTTAGTTTCTTTAAAATAAAAATAAAAATCACTGAGTTTACACAAAAAAAAATCAATTTCTGGTTTCAAAATTTATATTCAGAAATTTAGAATATACCTTGGGCCTTATTTCATGCAAGTTCAGCAAGTGTCTTTAACTGTACATCAATATTTTTATTTCCTGGAACATATTATTTTTTGCCCTGAAGTTCTTTGTTGATGGAGCTTAAAAAGTGGCCTAAGCTTGTACAAAATATAATTCAGAAACTGAAATTTTAATCATATCTTTATATTTATTTGACATTAGGTTACAACAAATGTGTTTAGTAGTATGGACCATTTTAGATTAAAACATGCAGGATGCATTTTTAAGTGGCCTTGTTTCTATGGCAACAGACTGGCAGATTACCAGTGAAATCAATGACAAAGTATAACAAAACAAAATTCACCTTCTTTACTTTTCTCTTGCTACTTTGATGATAATTTTATAAATTATTTTCTTAAGGAGGACTTTTTTTTTTTTGCATTATTTTTAGTAGGTTGTTTTTGAAACACAATCTGTTTTAATTAAAGATAATTCCAAAATGAAACTGTCATAACTGTCTTAGCAATTTTAAAACCAACTCTAAAATTGGCTCATGTCTTTGTTAACACATACAAATAAAACATACACAAAGCTGTGATATACACCCTTGTAATCAACTTGATCTTAATTTGACTCTCAAGTTCTTCAGGTTCTCAAGGACAGGATACTACCCAACATACGCAGCAGAATTAAAAACACTGACGATAATACAAACCTAAGTGCAAATTAATGGCCTCTTTCACTAAACACTTGGGGATTTTACACATTCCTTACATATCTCCTTTCAATAACCTTTGGAGAAAACACAGAAAAAAACACAGGGAGAAAAATCTAGCATTCCCTATTACAGAATTACACCACTTGTCTTTCTCCTCCTGCCCTTTCTTTGTCTGTCTTCTTCTCTCTTGAAGACAGCATATAAGATATTATTCTTGTTAGCAATATTCTGGTTTTATCCTCTCAGTTTGAGGAATGTCTTCAACCTGAAATTCCCACTTTCTGGGCAAGCAATGTCAGCTAACTATAAGTTTTATGCAAAACTTAGTCTATAAGTAAGTATGTTCATGACTACACTCAGCGTTAGTGTGTCTTGGCATACTGTTTACGTGTTTATCCAGTTCCTTCGGGGAACTGGGCAGGAGCAGAAAACCTTGAACGGGTACTGTGGTGGGTTGACCTTAGCTGGCTGCAGACGTACACCCAGCTGCTCTCTCACTCCCCCTCCTCAACAGGGCAAAAGGGACAAAATAAGATGAAAAAGCCTCAGGGTGATGTAAAGACAGAGACATCACTTACTTATAGTGATTAGGGAGAAAACAAACTTTATTGGGTGAAAATTAATTTAATTTATTACCAACTAAAATACATTTGGACAGTGAGAAACAAAGACAAAAAATAAAACAGCACCTTTCCTCCCCACATACTTTATTCAGGCTCAGACAGACTCCTTCATCTCTCACTCCTTTACCTCTTCCCTCATCCCCACTAAATAGCACAAGAGGGATGGGAAGTTGTGGGTTGAGGTCAGTTCATAATGGTTTATTTCTGTTGCTCATTCTTCCTCACACTCTTCTCCTGTTCCAATGTGGGTCTTTTTGATGGTCTACAGTTCTTCTGAATAAACCTGTTGCAGCATGGGCTCCAAATCCTTCAGAAATTGTCCACCTGCTCCGGTGTGGGGTCCTCCATGGATGCAGCATGGATATCTGCTCTGGTCTGGCCCTTTCCATGGGCTGCAGGGCAATACTTTCTCCCCTGTGATCTCTTCCACAGGCTGCAGGAGAATCCTCCGGTGTCGTGCCTGGAGCACCTTCTTTTTCTTCTCTGTTACTCACAATTTTTTTCCTCAGTCCTCCGTACTGTGTGACATTTTGCCTTTTCTTATCTACATTTTCCCAAAGATGTTACTATCTTGGCTGGGGGGTTTGGTTGTGCCATGCAGTGGGTCCATTGGAGTCATCTGGAAATGGCTATGTCCACCACGGAGCAGCCCCTGGCATCTTCTTACTTGGACCGCCCCTGCAGCTCTCACTAACAACATTTAGTCATCTGCATCCAGTACAGATGTACTTGCAGGTAACTGTCAGTCTCTTCAGTTCTTGGGCACACACAGCGGCAGATTTTTAAGAAACTTTAGAAGTAACACATAAGGCAACAACGGCTCCTCAGGCACCTAAGTTGGTCTATACAGTATATGAATTTTGCTCTTAAGTGCAGTTTCTATTGTTCCTGGTGGATTTGAGGTTTAATACATAAATCTCTAAACTCTTAACAATTGCTACCTCATTTTGAGAACCAACTGAAGGTAAAGAAGTTTCAAACACCAGCAGAATCCCAAATTCATCATTGAAAATTATGCCTGCTTCTTGGATCTCAGTCTTTGGGTTCCCCAGTGCACAGATAATAAAGTGATGGACATTGAAGAAATCCTAACTGACAGACATACAGTAGCTTGGGAAATAAGATTTTAAGTTTGCACTGCTTCCAATGTATGAAGTAAACAGCTTGTTCCTTCTGAAAAAAACCCAAATAAAGGTATCACATATTCAAGTGATGTATGGCACTGGACCAAAAACTTGATGCTGCTGTCAACAGCAATAGTTTTACAGCAGTGCAATTCTGAATTTGCCTCAACTGGAGAAGACTGTAAATCTCTAGATTTTCTATAAAATATATAATTCTGATTAGTATTCTCCAAATATACCAGAAAAGTATACAGATTTTTTTTTTCTCTGCCTTAGATGCTCATTGTGAGGTGCATGAAATGTTTGTTTCACTGTAATAAGAATCTTTCTAAAGGCTGAAGTAAAACTTAGTCTGTCATTGCTTCTTTTGACATTCAGAGTATACTGAGGTACTTCCAAGGGCTTTTCTGTACAGATACATACAGACACCAGTATGCAGTCTTTCCAGATGCTTAAGGAGCTGATTCTCTATGAAGCAGATTCCTACCTACTTTGTCCTCCCCTTTGCGCTCCCAGTGTTCAGATTTCAGACGCGGTCAGAACACTCCCAGTGTTCAGTGTTCAGATTTAGACTTTCTTTTCTGCCACTATCTTTTTTTTGCCAGGAGACACAATTTAACTTAACTTGCAAAGCAGGATATTCACCCCAAAATTACAGCCCAATAAAAACTCCTAAAATTTGCTGCTGATAAAAAGATGGGTAGTTATGGATACTAATGTGTTTTCTCCACACTGTTTTTTTAATGAACTACTTAAATGTAAAGTCTGCACTTTCTGCAAGTACCAGCTATAACTTTTTCATCTGAAAAATAACTGACAAATTAGCAGTTAAAGTGTCGTATACTTCAGAGCACACATGGCAGTTATTAAAATTCGTAAGAACTTCACAGTGGTCACAGATCATGTGTCTTTCATCTATGTGGAGCTCTGCATAGCATCAGTCGTAAGAGAAGCATTTCTTCACTTCTTTCCACTTGAAACATATGCTTTCTACCTAAATTCTGGAAAGTGATGCTGTATGGGCTGCCATGACACATTGTAAAGTCCAGTGGGGATGTGAGGCATAAATTGTACTCGTGACGTGTTCTGAGTCCTTAATGAACTAGCAGGAAGAACCTGTGTGCTTATCAAAGTGTGATGTTTTTCTCTTCCTGGGTTAATCAATTTGTGTGTTAATGTTCCTTGCTGACCTGTTGTCGTGGTTCAAGCCCAGCCGGCA
>NW_009944761.1:0-10265 GCF_000696875.1 Nestor notabilis
ATATAATATAATATTTATAAATAAATATGTATGGTGATGCTGTAGCTTTTACAATGTAATGGTCTTTACATCAGGATACACACCATGCAATTTGACATTCATATTATAAGCTCCTGCTGTTAATACCATTTGCATCTGGAGTGTAGTAACAGTGCATTCCATCTTATAGAGCAGTCTCAGAGTTTTGATCTAGGAAATTCTAGTAATATTATTGAAGTAAGACCTCTATGGCAGGGAGAAATTTTATTCTGCTGGTAAGAAGTATTATTTTTTTCCCAAAACCATGGTCACCTGAAAAAACATCAGAGATTTTAGACTGCCCTGGCAACTCAGTCATGTCAACAGGAATCTTTCCACTAAATTCAGCCTTGTTACAAGCAGTGATTTCATGGTGGGTTTTCCTAGTGCAGTTGCAGAAGATCGTGAAAAAGCCGCCGTCATTATTATTTTCAAAGCAATAAGTAATTTCATAATAATTTCTTTGCCAATGTTTGGAATGTGTTTATTTTTTGAAGCTATTGCCATATTTCAAGATTTCAGTGGTATGAACTCTGTTGTCAGATTTCTGCTGAGAGACTTGCCAAAAGAGAAGATTTTGGGAAAAAAGAAGGTCTGAAACAGGTAAGAGATTTAGAACCCAGCCACTGGAAAGGCTTTTCTTACTCTTTCTATCTTTTTGACTTTTAAAGAAGATTAACCCATGACTATGAATGAAGTTCAGAAAGTGGAAAGAGGAGCAGAATCTTTGCATTGCAACATCTAAAAATGAATCTGTGTCATTTCGTGGACTCACATGACTGAGGGGGATATTTCCCTCTGCTCTTAGCAGTGGGAGGATGGCTGTATGTGTCCTTTTCCCTTCCTGCTTCTCAGTCTTCAGTTTCAATAGATTGTAAGCCTCTACTGAGAAAAAAATATAGCTAAATTAGTATTTCTATCATTTATGCATAGAAACGGTAAGTGCAACTGAAAATTTAAGGTACCCATTTTCTCTTGTTCTTTTGTTTTTTCTAAGTACTTAGCCATTATTGCTAAGTAGATCTGGATCTTTCTCAATATATTTGGGCATTTAGCAGATGAGGTTCTGGAATACCAGCAAGAGCCCAAAGCTACAGGGCAGCAGAGGGTGATAAACCTTTCTGACTCTGTGCTGCCCTGAGAGTTTTATGTGCCCTTAGGTGTCATATAGTTGCCTAAAGGCAGATGTACAATACAGTGACTTCTTACAGATACTGCCCCTGTGCTGTAGCTCACCTCTGAATCTGCTCCCAGCATTCCATCTAGACCAACATTCCTGGGTGGCTGTTTTACCTCCAGTTTTCTACTTCTTTCTTGCAGGCTTTACACTCCACTGTATTTGTCTTACTGAAGATGAACACAGTACATTCTTGCCAGACACAAAAGCAGCTAAAACATGATGATCTAAGTTATTGCATCTAATACAAACAAATTCTATTTTTTTTTGCTTTCCCTGTTTCTTTCAGCATAACTTTCATCCCACCTTCCCATTTACCAGTTCATCTATTTCTCGCTTCAAGTCACCTCCTTAAGCAATTTTCTTGATGCACTTGCACCCCTTTGGGAGACAACTTCTTGGTACCATGAGTTCTTAATTTTGTAGATTGTGTTTGCCTTCACTTTTTCCTGTTTTTTAATTGTTTTCAATTAAGCAAAATGTGGATTGAATCTGTTTATTTAATCTTTTTCAAAACTCAAAACCTTTAATTGCAGTATTAAATCCCACTTGTGTCATGTAATTTCTTACAGCATGCCATAGCTGTGCTTAGATAGGAACAAATGGTGCTATTATTAAGAAGCAGTAGCTTGCATGCTTTTAGTGGGGGCTGGTAAAAACATTTCACAGCTGTAAATGAACCTTTGACTTAAAACTTTAGCGAACCTAATTAAACCATTGAAGTTTAGACAAAGCATCTTGCTCTTTCTAGGCACCTCATGAGAACAGGATTGTCTCAGGAGATTCCCAGTACTTTCAGAAGTGTGACATATATATTTCTCATCTCTCAACTTGCTGCAGCACAAAGAGCACTTATGAGAGATAACAAGGGGGAAAAAAAGAAATAGAAAGTGTCTTGAGACAAAGTTGGCTTGAATTTTGACTGCAAATATCAGCTGGTTTCCATATAATCATTGTTGTCTGGTAACAATCCATGACTATAAAGATGTCACTTAAATTTTGCAATTGCATATTCAGTGATTTTCTGTAAGATTGGTGGTTATTTTTCTTCTTGGGAAGAGCAGGTTTGTCTCAATCTTCCATGAACCCACAGTATCTTTATTTTGGGGGGAGGGGGAGCGCAAAATCTAAGCAAACATTGGTAAAAGTTTCTAAATTCCAATTGCATCACTCTTTTGGTAGTCATGATTATAACCAGATTGTATTAGTGTTTGTTATATGTCATATATGTTATATTATATTACTATATTATATAACGTAACATATTATGTTATGTTATATTAACTATGCTTTTTATTAGTATTTGTAGTTCTCTAGTAATAAAAGCACCTGGTGGTGGCTGGCTTGTTTGTTTCTTAGTTAGTTTCTGATTTTTTTGTCCATGGGAAAAGGCAAAATTCCATTTCTTTTGTTGTTGTTTCTATGAAAGGCTAAATCCTGCCACGTCTAACTTACTTCACAAGTAATTCTATTGACATCTGTTGAAATTTTCATGAAGATAATCATCCTGTATAATACGAGTTTTTCTTTAACTGATTTCATAGCTAGTCCTGCTGCTGTCATTTATGATCCTGACTTAACAGCTATCAGCTGCTCAAAACAAATTACTTTATTATTGTTTAGCTTTATGATTACAGCAGTTATCAGAGTGTGAAAAATTGACCATTAAATTATTTCTTATTCTGTGCTCAGGTTGTTTCAGGATATGAAACTGGGGCTAGATTTTAGTGAGTCTGTTGCGTAGCTTTTCTGAAAGAATGGATTATCAGGTTTAACTGATAAACTAATATGGTTCTACTACCAGTGGAAACAACCCTAGCGTTTGTAGCTTCTTTGTTTAAAGCAACATTTTACATTTGATATTGCCTTTCAAATATGTGATCTCACAAACTGATCTTCATTTTAGTTGTTAAACAATTTTCTAGGCATTCAGTTTCCCCTGTTTAAAAAATTAAATGTAACAAAACCAATCACTGTAGCTAAAAAAAATACTTTCTTTTGTTTTCCTGTTGTTGAATTAAGATTACTGAATTTATATTCCAGCTTGAACAGAAAATATATGCACATGGTTTTAAATAATACTACAGAAGAATCCTCTCTGACACTAGCTAGTTCTGTCTCTGGTCTTCTGTTGCAAATCCATATTTCTTTTCTTTTTAATTTTAGCCATAAACTTTAAACTAGCCTTGTTACACAATGCTTAGTCTACCATGAGCTTGCAAACTGCCTCTGACACCGACTACATTACTCACAATTGCTGTTTCTTTCAATTTCCAGATTCTTTCTTCTGTTAAATGAACAATAAAAGCTAATGCCTGCCACTTATCTTTTATACCTGTGTAGTATGTTACCTAAAGCTGTAACTGAATTCACCACTTCCAGTCTCTACTTTCTTTTTCTTCCCTTTTGTCAGCTTTCAATCTCTGCATCAAAACTTCTCATTCTTCTCCAGTTTCAATTCTGATAGTGAACACTAATGAATTTGGTGAACACTGAATTCAGATAGTGAACACTAATGTGGAACGTCATAAAATATGTCTAAGGATGGTAAGTCATTTCCATATCTTTATTCTTTTCAATTATAGCTGCAAGATCATTAGCAATTACCAGTAATTGGGGGGTGGAGAATGGGAGTGGGACATGGATGGATGTGATTGTAATTTCTTGGAATCGTGTTACTTATTTCTGTCTTAATACAGTAGTCAGTTATGCAACCCTTTATGATCAACATAACTTAGACAATTCAAGTATCTTCTGATAGCTGTTTCTACACACCGGATATATTCCATTAAAGATGCCCTTTACTACATTAAGGGACTCAGGTTCTTAATTGCTTGATGAATCAACAGTGCTTGGGACATTTGAGTCACTGGCAGGATCTAGAAATATAAGCTTCATATTTTTCAAGCTAAAGGACTCAGATTTCACTTCATTAAAAACCAGCTGCTTCCAATGAAGCTGCATTCCAATGAGTGACTGGCTATATAAACCAACATTTTTTGCCCTCCTCCCCTTCCCCCAAGCTTAAACTCTTTGATATCTTTATCCAAAATACAAGGTTAAATTACAAGTGTTACCCTAGTTCCTCCAATGACTTGAAATGTAATTATCCTATCCCCTTGCTCTCTCTATCAGTTATCACAATGCTCATTCCTTCTCAAAGTCTTGCTTCACCAAACAGAAACATTGCTGTGTTTCATGGCAAAGCACTCGAAGAGGAAAAGAACAAGAAGGCAAGGCAACTTAACCACATCTCTTGGTAAGCATGACTTGCTAAGTATTGCTATTTTTTACATGAAATATTTTTTACTATTTTCAAGGAGAAAACATTCTCAGGAATCTTTTCATGGAGGTGATATTTCAGTGCCATTAGTGAACATTTAAGAGGCTGACTGTAGCATGGTTTTGTGTTGCACATGGAGTTACTATTACGCAGAGCTGAGCATGCGGTGCCAAGGCACCAAACGAAGCCAACATTTATCAGACTTCTTGGCTCTGAGGAAGTCTAGAACTTCATACCTGAAAGAATCATATAGGTTTTGCTCCTGCTGTCATTCGGCACATGCAACTGAAAAGTCCCTTACCTGCTAACCCAGTAAGTGTGTATGATAGCAAGAGTGTGGTTCCAGCCTGTAAGTATGTGTAAAATGGCAGACTGAAAGTAAATTGTCAACTAGAATTGCTGATGTGTGCTCAGACCTTTCCATAGTCATCCCTTCTATTTTTTCTTTTATTTGTAATCTTTCCATCATCTCTAATTATTGGCAAAGTTTGTGAGACTTTTTTTTTATCTTGAAGTTGTTTCTCCATGTCTGGTTGATATTCACTTGAAATATGTATTTGAGGTATGCTAAGGGGTCAAGGCATCAAGGGAGGGCAATCTATTGATCAGGAAGACTTTCAGCATAGGTAGCACAAAAAGTATCTGGTAGACCCACAATTTTAAGAGCTCCTCCAGTGGTCAACAGAATTGTAATTGATGATGCAGTATCAGTCACCACATCCTAGCTCACCTTCCTGCATTCTCCTTCTGTAGCTTAACCACTGACAATTAAAATACTTCATCATTAATATAGGAGTGATACACTGATGAAAAAGCAACAGTGGAATAACAAGCGCAAGAGGGACATAGAAGTATACAGAGAAACCCTGTCCTGACGAGATATAAAGGGACCATGGATTAGAGGCAAGAAGAAACACAGACTCCACAGAGGCAGCCAGAATTCTAGGATTAAACTGTGGGAGACCAGAGGGTAATAAAAGCACACTTAGCACAGCCATAAGGGAGAGCAGGCAGAACACCGTTTTGGGGAAAATGGAGGCATGGGATATTCCTGCAATGAGGGACATTATGAGGAACTGCAAAGAAAGAAGTGAGAAGGAGAAAAACACAACAAAAGTGTGCATGGGAAGGCTGTGCTACAAGCACTGCAGCATCTTTATCCTGGTGTTGCCATGTAAAAGCCTGGAAGTTGTGGAGCACCCGAAACTAAATGAGCTGAAATAAATGTTAATCTAAGGAAACCGTAGCCATAATATGAGTACCTCTCAATTAGCATCACAGATTAGCTTCCAATACCCACTGGAAGTGTGTCACTTCCCAGAGGACATTTTTCTGTCTGAAGAAGCTCTTGTGACTGTAGTGGTTTATTCTTACGCGGGAGATGCAGGTGTTCATGCTGGTCCAGCAATTTAGGCAAATGTAAATGTATTTCAGTCTCTCTGAAGACATCTAAACTGAGCAGCTGGGACAGTACAGTGACCAGAAATTCTTATGGTATGAAGGGCAAAGGTTCGAGCAGAAAATAAGGATTGTTGGCGTTCTACTTTTCCATGGCAGGAGGTACCTTTTCCCACCAGTGGTCTTAGCTGGCATCACAGTTATACAGTTTTAATAGTGATGTGAAAAGTAGGAAATTATGCAAGATGTCAAATCCACATTTCCCTCTTCCTGGGAAACTTACTAACTGTTTTATTTAGCATTAAGATACTGTACATTTTTGCTCCTATTTACTACTCTAAAAGCAAGATACAGTTTCTATCAATCTGTTCTTCTTTCTACTTCCCCAGTATATCCACTGGCTAAAAACAGGAGGTAAAATCCATTGCTCATAGGGAGAAGAAGAAGAACCCCAACCAATCAAACAAACAAAACCCCCACATGAAAACAGCAGAATCCCTTAATTTTCAGTATGGTTTATGTTTCTCCTTCTTACAGATAATCCTTAAAACTAGTGCTAGACTCCTTGTGGTTGAGCTATAAAATTGTTCATGACAGAGCAATGCAAAATGTTTTACAAAACATGTGAGTGGTATTACCTACACCAGTCTCTCTGCCTGCAAATATTTTCTTCCATCTGATTAATCCAAATCAAGTTGCTTAAACCTTCTGGCTTCTCTGGAAGATGCAAGGATTTCTGATGTTGCTTTCCTTTCCTTTCATCAAATGTCTGCAATTCTCTTCTGCTGCTTTTACAGAAATATCTAGCCTCATCAGTTAAGTTTATGACCCCAGTGTGATTGTAAAGCTAGTAATACTCAGAACAAAATTTCCCACAAGACCCAGACACTCCTTTTTTTAGAGTGTCTCAACTGCAGGATAAAATAGACAACAGGTCCTGTACCAGCTCTTTTCTGAATTTTCAGTACCATGTTTTTATGGTAAATTAGTACTAACTGTTCACGGTAAATCTCTACACTCTGATAGTAATTAGATATGATTTACACAGATCCATAGTCTCTGTATTGCAATACTGTGAGGTTGGCCTCATTTGCTTCATAGTCGTTTATATGTATTTATAGCCTCATCAAGAATGTTATATATTTTTTCAGATATTATTAAGTAGGCTTAGGAATGATTTTTTATATTTAGAAGTTTGAGGATCAAGCAAGATGATCTACGGTAATTTAAAAAATACAGACAAAGCCACTTAAACGCTAGAAAGGTAAATACCTGAGGCACCATTTCAACAGTATTTACACAGTATATTCTAAAGCACAGGAACACCCAGGCGTAATGGTGATTACAGCTGTAATGGATTATTTTGATTGCTTATTTATGAAGCCTCCTTGTTTTACATTAAATTCATCAAAACTATTTAAGTATCGATTGAAATCTCTCAGATGGATGCATGGTAATCCCTTTCTTTATTGTCTTTATTGGTTTCTAATGGCACATTGTTATAAAAGCAAAAAAGACCAGGTGTAGCTCTATTATTCCTTGCATCTCTCTGCTAAATATGTGCTCTTAGCTTGACTCGTTGTTGCTGTCTCATGTTGCAAGTCAGTGTTTTAAGGATTGGGCTTTAAAAGGAAGAAATATCCCACTGAAATTTCATTGCCTCAGAACATATGTTCAGACATCTCTAACAGCATTCAAACCAAAGAAGAAAATGTCCTTAAAGGAGGCACATATCTTCAGAGTGATCATCCTGAAGCTACAACTTGCCTCTGTTTTAGAGCAGGATGTTTATTTTACGCGCTTGTGGTCTTTTTGTTACCCATTGTGACCTCTGAAATGGTAATATACGAATCATTTACTATTGTATTTTTAGCTGTTACTACACCCACGAGACTTTTTATTATCAGCAGGAGTGGAGGTATTAAAGAGATTTGTGGGCCTCAGAAGGCTCAAAGCACAGTAGGGATGAAATTACAAAATGATATTGTTATAAAATGTATTTCTAAAACTGTGTACAAAGGCCCAGTGTTAATGAAAGTAATTGATAGCAAATACTGATTTCTTTTCACATCACCAACAAAGTATTTTTTCTGAGTAATAATGAGCCTCTTTTTAGTAACAATAGGAAAAAAATGAGTCTCATGAATCATTTATGTGGCCTCATTCATTGCTATTATTACTTCTGCCATCAAATATTTTGGGAATTCAGCCCCTTTTTCTCTCTGTCTTTACATCTCACGTAATGGTCTTTCTTGTGCTTTTCAGAAGGAAAATTGAACTTTCTTCTTTTTTAATGTACAGAAAAGTACCAGATCTTCCATTCTGATTCTGAATAAATGTTCCTGTTGCTGAGGCTTTTAGCTGGAGGAAGCCATAAAGGATGAATAATTGCTAAAGGAGAAACAAGATAGGGGAAGTAAAAACCCAATGTGCAGAAGGAATCCATTTTCAAAAGGTCAACACCTTCAGTACAGGATTTGCCTAATTTGACCAATTCCATGATATTTTAGCTGTCAGTAATTCCACTGTACTGAAAAGACTAAAAAAGTGTACTGAAAGTGTCATGCTCGTGTCAGTTTAATTACAAATAGCATTGCATAATGCGTAGAGCAGGACACAATGAGTGTCAGAAGTCTTTGATTCTGTCAGATTCTTTGATTCTTTTAGACTTTGTCTAAACTCATTGAGACAAGTAATTTAACTTTTACTACTTAAAAGTAATCATTTGCGCATTTGTCACCTCTTGATAGATTCACGTGTTCTGCAGGAGGCTGGAGGCAGAGATTATTCAGAAACTGTCTACAACAAGTATTACGCATTCTCTTTCACTGACTTTAAGAAATGAGGATTTTTCAGTGAAATGTCCTTTCCTACTCTAATTCTGTTAATGATGCCTTTCATCTTCACTATTTTCCAATTGAATTGAAATTTCATGTGGAACTGCTATTCTTACATCCAGATTTTATTTCTGGTTTGTATCTTCCTAACACCATTTCTTAACCTTTATTTTATATATTTACTTCTTCAAAAAGTATATGCCATGATCTAGAATCAGCTGAGGTGTTGGGATTTTTTAATCAAAAAATATGGTTTAAAGTGTAAAGTGGCTAGAAAGGAGTTGGTTGGGCTTTTTAATGAGTTATGCTGACTTCAGTCCACTGACCTCGACTCCAAAACATAACACACGTTAAAAAGATAATGTCTGCACTCGGCATTTTTCTAAAATCATGACATATGAGGCTGGTTTAGTTTTAATTTTAGTGAGGTGACAGTTACATCTTTAATATTTTTTTAATACACATTATATTTAATTTGAGAAAAATGTGGGCTCATTTAAAAATACTCAGTGTAACCTCCTATGCCTCAGCTTCTCTGTTACAAATTTTTTATGATCATTTTTACATCCTTATAGGTTAGAGACTTGTGGGTGAAGAACATATTCTCATCAAGTAGTATTCCAACAGTTAAATCTTTTATATAAAATTTTTAGCTGCAAAAAAGATTCTGGGTCTTCTATGAAAAAATGTGGCTTCATTTTTCAAGAGATCTGCACTTCAGTGTGAGTTTGTCATCCACATAAACATTTTAAAATGAAATTATTGTATTAAACATTAAAAATCAGTGGGATTTTTTCCTAATAGAAGAGTGATAGCAATAAGATCCATCACACTTTTGTATGCAAAATACGACAATAAAGTGAAAATGTTGTCTACTCAAAGCAGAGCCACACAGTAAGCTGCTTCTAAGATACAGCCTCATTATAACTAAATAATGTTGATGCAAACAGACATTAAATATCTAAAAGCCACCAAATAAGAACTTATGTTTAATCACACAAGTTGTTCAATCGTGTTGATCAAACATCACTGGGAACAGTTACGTGACTGTAAGTCCACAGTGCTTTTGTGAGCAGGGTCTTCACCTTTTCCATTATGTTGATTTGCCACTTAAGCCACAAGCACTGTTTATCGTAAAGCCATGGCCCAGGTTAAAACTAATCCAGCTACAAAATTTCCAGTGAAGTATTTTCAGATGGATCAATACCGTGATCTGGTTTCTGATACAACTATAGGAATGTTGGGTGCTGGCACAAAAACATACGTGGGAGCGCATTGCTGGAGAAAAGGAGGATGGACAACGGAATTGCCCCCTTGTGATGTGACATCTGCATCGATGCCTTTACCTATATGGTTAGACAATACCTTTAAACAGCAGTGAGGGAGCCAGATTGCTGAAGGCTGCTTCTTAGCTATGTGGTAACTATGCAGAGGGAGAAAAGGGGTCTGCACATGGGGAAGAAGAGAGTGAATGCAGAGCCCCAGAGCTAAAAGAAATTTTCTATTCAGATTCTGAGATCACATGTGGTGCTGTTTTTTCCTTTTTTTCTTA